>NW_024094263.1:0-10702 GCF_014356525.2 Nilaparvata lugens
GTATTTCACAGAAACGGTAAGATACAGTTATGAAAGCTTGGCATCAGCTGATTAAAAGTGAATTGCTCATGTTCGCGGCGCGTATATCTGTACGCACATTAAGGTATATTAAATACGTTTTGTTAACTATTTTGCCATCCAATAAATTTAGTTTTTCCCGCAGATTCACTCTGTTAGCTGTGAATAATAACTGTTAGATGTATAACTAATGATATCAATGCTAACAGGATAAAGTAAATCTTACTAGGAATATGATTTCTTGAGAAGGATTCTCAATGTTTACTGTTTTTTTTATGAAATATTTAAAATTCAAATTCAAATTTTAAATCCGGAATTTTTTCTTGGAGTAGCCGTACTGGTAGTAATAGAAATTCATAGGAATGTTTTTTCTTCATACTTTCTCTAATTTCATTCAATTTTTCTTATTTTCTTACTTTCTCTAATTTCTAATTTCTAATTAATACTTCTTATTTTTCTCCTAATACTAGGAATGCATCATCCTGTAGGATGATGAATCCTCAAAATACTCTTGGAGTATCATGAAACTATCTCTTCCTATCCAAAAAACAATCACTCAAAAATATATCTAGAAAATTTAAATTTCTTGAAATTCAAGGATGTGTATTATAAGTAGTATTCCAATCTATATTCTACATACAAACCGCTCTGAGTTTCATTTTATTTGATTAATGATAATTCGAAACACAGCCAAAAAGATCACAAATGACGACTTCCTATTTCAAATAATCTTTTTCATATTTAGATAATACTCAAATTAACTGAATTATTTTGTAAATGATCAATGGGAGAATTGAGTAGAAAACTCCTAATTTTTTTCATGCACCTTAAAAAAATCACCCAATTGAGTTTAAAAGAAAAACTTTGAACCTCTTATCTATCAATCCCTACTAATAATAATCTAAACTATATTTTGGAACATCCACACATATTTTAAAAAATATTCAAATCTTATAAATATACCCCACTTACACTGTCTCGAGTTCACAACATAATATCACCAATCCACACACGTTCGTTTGTGTTCGCGAACCGAATAATCAGCACGCGCGCAGCGATCCTCTCTCACCGACGTTTCTAGCGGAATGAAGAGCGTCGACTGTTGTTGACTTGATAGCGGGCTTAGAGCGACACTAGCGCTACCAATGCGTAGCGGACGCCGGGCGAACTAACATCAGGGCAAAGCAGTAGCTCAAAACTACCCCTGGACACTTTGCTGCAGAGCTGGATGGCTGAATTCAAATTCGGCGCGCTCGATACATCGGTGTGGGGTTGAAGGTTTTTAGGGGTGGATATTTTAGGGGTTGGAGGTTTTTTGGGGGTTGGAGGTTTTATTGGAGGATTAGAGGTTTTGGGGCAGGAGGTTTAGGTGATAATCAAAAATCATCACAATATTCACTATAATTAAGATTAAGATAATTAAGGTTTTTTCAATAGCGGTATTTATATTACTATGTTATGACTGTCTGATGTTATATTCATCTGATTTTTCTAAATATTCTGCGATATTGTTATTTCAATGAATTCCTGCTATTAGCTTACCTTACTTCATGTTTTTGTATTTTTAATGTTATGAATTTGATTGACGATGCTTATTGCTTTTTGTAAAGTTTTTGTAGCAAATAAAAATTCTTGATTCAAAAAGATTAAATGAAATCGAATTCAATACATCGGTGTGGTGTTGGAGGTATTTGGGACTGTAGGTTCTAGGGGTGGAAGTTTGGGGGTCATGAGGTTCAGGTGTAAATCAGAGAAATAGAATACAATAATTCATTCTCTTCTTCTCCTCACCAGATAAGAACATTGTTACGGATTATATTAGGAATAAGATAACAATAAAAATTTTGGGGTTGGAGTTTTTGGGGTTAGGATGGTTAGGTGTAAATGACATGAAATAATCAAATTCCTTTCTTTCTTCTTATCAAAACATCATTATGAACTATACATGAAGTAAGATAACAATAAACATGTTCTTTAGCTTAAATCATTCGATTAGTAGGCAGCTTTCGTAGTTTACTGTCCAGAGCTATACTTTTCAGTTGGATAAAGCTGTGGATCCCTAGATCTTTGGTAACTTGATTCAGATATTGGTCCATATGAATGAACCAGAGCAAATGCTCATGAGCAAGAGCATAAAGCATAAGGCTTTGCTCATGAGCAAAAGATAGAAGCAAAAGCATTTGCTCATTTTTTTATGAATAAGCTTTACCTTATACTCTTACCTTATGCTCCTGAACTCTGGAGCAAATGCTCACGTATTAAAAAAAATTTCATCAGCTGATTCGCTTTTGTAGCCTTACTTTGTTTCTATAGCTCACGGAAGCGCTAAATATGCAAGTAGGGGGCACCGCTTGTGTTTGCGTCGTCTGCTCTGTTTTCTATTCATGAATAGAGTTTTAGGTTGGTTGAGTTTAGAATTTTGAAATAATAGTGTGAAAAAATGTCATCTCTATAATAATCTTCAGCATATTCTTATAATATCAATAGCCAGCCTTCTTATAATCGTCTACACTCTCATCTTCTCAAATGACTATTTCCCTTTTGGTGATGGCTATCTTGATATCAGGTTATCTTTTGTATTTATTCTTTTGTAGGGATAATGGTGATATATATCATGGTTGAATCTAGGTAGAGTTTAATAGTTCTCAACAATTGGTTGTGATCGTATGTGGTATAGTTTCCTCTTCCTCATACGAATTAGTTGAGCCATTTTACTATGAGCAAAATGTGATAAGCTGCTCTAGACTGGACTCACCTTTTTTGAAGCATTTCTTCAAAAGTTGAGCAAATGCTCTAGTTTATTCATACAGTTTTGAGTATAAGCTCTTACTCTTGAGCAAATGCTCAAACTATTTTTTTCAATGAGCATGAGCAAAAGGTTTTGCTCACGTTTATTCATAGAAAATGTAGCAAATGCTCCATATTTTAGAAGTATAAGCAATACTCAATTTTATCATATGGCCCATTGTAGCCGGGGGTCTTCCACGAGCCCTTTGTCAATTATTATACCTCGCAGTATTATTAATGTGGATTCGTTATGTTAGCTCAAGCCAAGAATGCCATCTGTCCTTTAAAATAGATCGCTTTCCTCCTTTGAAATACTTCCTCATTAGCGATTCTATCAGTTCATTACAACTTGAGCATCCGTCTCCAACACCATACTTCAAAGACATTAAAGCCTAGTTTATACGATGCCAATTGGTGAGACAGTTGTCTTTGGAGAATTGTCATCACGTGGTTGCGGATTGTCGGAAGCCAGGCCAGTTAAACGAGAGGATGTAAACGGGGCTAAGTATTGTCACGACAGTCGAAAACTGAAGAGTATACAGCTGACTCAATCCTGTCAGTTGACATTTGGAATATTGAGGAAAAGATATGCCGCTAAGGATATGAATTATTGTGATAATATAACATCAAAAAGCATGAAACCATTTCAATAGAGGGGTCAAGGCAAAGCCTGTATTTAGCCAGTGACTACAGAGAGTTTATACTTCTCTGGATAATATTTCATATATTACTGTATATATTAAACATTATAAATATATATCACCCCATACACAAAGGGTTTAGTTGAGTTAGTTAGAACAGGCACCGCTAATTCGCATCGTTTCCGATAGAGTGCGTCACCGTCGTTTCAAAACCATTTTCAAATTTCGCGCTCAGTGCACTGAGATGTGTGCACTCTCTCACTAGTGGACATGGGTTTCATTTACAGAGTTGCCAACTTTCTAAACTTTCAATAGTACTGCTCAACTTCAATTTGGAGTTGGACGTTTACTTTATCCCAATTAGATGGTTATGAAGATAGCAGTGGCATTTTTATTATGATGTGAGAATTTTTATGATTGTGAAATCCACGTGGAAAAATGTGTTGTTTTATTCAAGGTTTGGGTTGACATGGAACTTTACAAGAGAACGATTTTTTACAACTTCCTGCTGTTAAGGATTATTAATTTAAATAAAAAATTACTCATTTTTACAATGTTCCTGCTGTTAGATGCAAGAATTCATTCATTTTGACAGCATTCTTCATAAATAAGATCGACGCTTCCTATTTGAACTCACGCCAACAGTTTCAAGAGAATCCCATCATGGTTCATTTTCAAGTTTAGGATGAGAAATAATATTGACTTTCAACAGTTTAAAGCGATCTCAATATAAAAGAGTTTGTTTTCAAGTTTTGGATGAGAATAATTCGAAGTAGCTCAATATTTCATAGTTTTCAGAGCTTATTGGATGTAATTTTTCCATTGAATTTGATCTTCAATCTCAATTTGGGATTTAGGGCCTGTTTCCGAGCTCGGGATGTAGCTAAGTTCTAGACTTTAAACAGCTGGAGTCAGAAAAATAGGCTTTCCCGAACGGGGTACAGTCGCATTCCACGTATAATAGTATATTTCGCACCTAGGGACAAAAATGAGACTCGAAATCGGTTTTCAAGTCCGAGGCCGTAGGCCGTGGACTAGAAAAGATTAAGAGCTGAAAAAACATTTTTGCCCGTGGTGCGACGCTATTTTTCGCCACACAGAAAATAAACAATATATATAATGAGAATAATTGTTTATTAAGCATTCTGAAAACAAAAGTGGAAGGATTTTGCTCTAGCAAATCTGAGGTAATCTGAATATCAGGAAATTGTCCAAGTATTTTTATTTTTTATTCTGATTTGTCTAAATAACCTGAAAGATTATGTTCAATTACGTGGGAGTTGAGTTTATACTATTTTATTCTTTCAAATGACATAGGATGATATTATTATAAATGTTTTAATTATTGGATAATAGACTCAAATGATGAAAAGGTTTTTAATCAGCTGTTTCAGCACACTTGAAATTTAGCGGCCGGAAAGTGTACTCTTTCCTGCCCTAGCCAGAAAGAGACCTTTTCTGACGTCAGACGAGAGTCGTCCGCAAACAATGTCTTTCAGATCTACGTAGGGACTGGAAACGGCTGCTTTCTGTGCAGTGTGCGAAAATTAAATTGAAAAACTAGAAAATTGAACACAGAATAAAATAAAAGAGAAATAGTGTAAAGTTCCAGCTATTTTGGATTATTAGGAATGTTTCATTACGTCGAGGAAAAACGTTTTCAATTCTAGAAATGAGAAAATAAAGATTATCATGAAAACTGCGACTATGTCCTGTCTCGGAAAGCCAATTTTCTGACTCCAGCTGTTTAAAGTCTAGAGCTAATCGAATGCCGAGCTCGGGAACCGGTCCTAAATTTCAAATTCAATGGAGAAATTACAGAAGATCTATCTAGAAGATCCAGAACTTAGGGGAATCCCGAGCTCGAAAACAGTGTTTGCACTGACAATTAGACAAGTAAGAGAAACTGAGCCCAACCTACTTTTCAGACTCTGACATCTCCCAATTTGGAAGGAAAAATTACACAAGAATTGCCCAAGTTTTATTATTGCCTTGGTATTTCATCTACAAATGTGATTACATCAGTGTCATTTGTAACATGAAGAGGTAAATAGATAAAATACTAGCAGGTAACCCGTGCTCCGCAAGGGTCTTTTTTGAAACTTGAGAATGTCAAAATTGAGCGAGTGTAATCCTAAAGAATTTGGAATAGGCCTATAACCATCCTCGGTTAATTAAGAATCTATATGAAAAATTTCAAGCTAATCAGTCCAGTAGTTTAAACGTGATGATGCGTCAAACATAATTTTCTAATCCCTTACGCGTATGAGCCAGTTCTTTCCTTAATTATTATAGTGGAGATAAGTTCTTCAACTTGGTGCTAACCTAATAAACTGACAGAACTCGAATCTTGTTCAGAAACCTTCCTCAACTTAATGCCAACCTGACAAAATTGGACTGGTCATTGGTTTATTTGCCAATTTCAATAATCTGTTTCGAAGAGGTAGTCTCTCTAGATTACAGTTCTACACAGCATCTTTATAATTGATAAAAGCGAAAGGCAGTCACTCACTCACTGACTGACTGACTGACTCACTCACTCGCAGAACTAAAAATCTACCGGACCAAAACGTTTCAAATTTGGTAGTATGTTAGTTGGCCCTTAGAGGCGCACTAAGAAATCTTTTTAAAAATATTCAACTCTAAGGGTGGTTTTTAAGGGTTTAAAGTTCATCTTTTAGCATGTATATTCTTCTCATTCTCTCAATATTATAATTGGAAAATGTCCATATCATATGTTAATATAGAACTATAATCTAGCTCTTCGAAACAGTTGTTAACTGGTAACTTAATATTAATAATTTTGTCAGGTCGGCATTAAGTGAGTTGACTTGTTAGGTTGGCACAAGGTTGAAGATTGAAATTAATGGCATTTATCGCGGAAAAAATAGACTGGGCACTGCTGCTTCAATCAGAGCTATCCTGGGAATATTATACTTACTAGCCGTCCGGCTCGCTTCGCTCGCCAATATCCGTTTAGCCAGACGTTTAGTCTTGATCCCGACTGGATCGTCCCAACATATGATAAAAATGCTCAAATGAAAATGCAGCGAGCGAAGCGATCCTGCTGATCTCATTCTTGGACGATCCAGTCGGGGGTCCAGGGGGCGGAGCCCCTTGGCTAGACGGATATGGCGTGCGAAGCGAGCCTGACGGCTAGTATGATATGTTTTCATGTCCCATAAAAGAAATTTGAACATTATTTTCGAGAAATCTGGAAGGAAAATAGGAATTTGGGCTTCCAGCTGCACGGATTGATATTTCATGAATCTGTGTGCAAAATTTGGAGATTTATATCATCCTAAATCATTGACAATTTCTTAGTATTTTTATCTAATATTAGTAATTACCACAATATCAACTTCTCATCTACACAAAAGTGAATCATTCCCGTTTTTCCGGTGAGCAATCCACAAGTTGACATATTTTAATGCGAACAAACGAACAAACACAACCCTACTCTCTCTTATTGAGTAGATGGTCAGATGATTAATAATTCTGAAGAAGATCGAAATAGTTTTCTAGTATCCAACCAAGACCCAAAAGATGTGAGCTATTTTAATAATAGTCCATCTCAGTTTTTTTTCTTCATAATCTCCCCATTTTACTTTCGAAATGCAATTTTCGAGCAAATCTAAAAAAACTGGGATAATAAAGTGTTTCCTATATTTTATGCATGAGAAATAAAAAAATATGGAATAATGAAAAATGTTATGCTGTGGCGATGCAGTGTTCAGAAAGGATCAAGATCATAAAAGACAAAGGGGCGACAGTATTTTTGGGGTGGAAAAGTTTTTTTGTCAAAAACCGGCTGAAAATAAATTTAATTATGTGGCACATGGTGCATTCCAGAAAATGCGCAACATTTTATGAACTTTCTGAGCATCTTTCACATCCCCTTTCTTATCCATGCTTTTTCATATTCTGATTTTTCTTCCTATTGACTCATTCCCGAACTTTCCACTTGAATATTTCTCTTCTTCATCGTGATACTTTTTTGCTCTTTCCTACTCAAAAATCTGTCCTCAATTTCTCCTTGAGAGACTCTCCAATCATTCTTATCACTCTCCTTCATTTTTTAAAAACACAACTTAAGACTTAATTCCAACCCAAAATTTGAACGATGAGGGATTGAGAAAATTGAATAATTTCCATTACCGGATTAAACGCCTGATATATTTATTTATTTATTTATTTATTTTCCACAAAGAAGCACTGATTGGGAGAAAAAACTAAGGAACTAAGGATACTCCTTTTACTATATTGATAAATATCGGGGGACCGAACTTCGCTCTGGAGTACAAAAGCATCAAAGATGTATCAAATGGAGAAGATATTATAATAAAATTCATAACATTCATACAGAAATGTTCTATCCAATCACAGTAAATCTGGATTAATTCCCAGAGGAATGCAAAAATTCCCCTCACAAAGGCCCAGTTGCACAAAAGCTGGTTAAATATTTCAATCCTGATTAATTTCGAGAGAACCAAATCAGAAAAGACCATTTCAAAAAGATAGCTTATCTGATTGGTTTTACTGGAATTATTCAGGATTGAAATTAACCGACTTTTGTGCAACCGGCACTAAGTACCTGATTCAATGATTACAAAAGTTCAACAGCTGGAGTAATAATTTGTCTCAGGCCCACACACATGCACTCGCTCACTCACTTCCATCATCAACTACAGACGACGAAATTATCAGTGTTTTTCCAAGGATGAATTGATCCTTTTAATGTCCTTCAGCGAGTTTCCCCAGGGATGAGACCTAGTGCAATCGAATCTTTATATTATAAACCTACTATTTTCTGAATTCTTTGAGAATCGTGAAAGATTCAAGTCGACGGTTTGGCATTTCTCTTAATGTTTGAATGTTCAAATGTTTATATGTTTTTATGTTGCACATTTACGGCGAAACGCGGTAATAGATTTTCATGAAATTTGACAGGTATGTTCCTTTTTAAATTGCGCGTCGACGTATATACAAGGTTTTTGGAAATTTTGCATTCCAAGGATCATATAAAAGGAAAAAGGAGCCTCCTTCATACGTCAATATTACCGTTAAAATCAGACTATAGAATTATTCATCATAAATCAGCCGTCTAGTACTGGACTCTAATACTACCCGTTCAAAAACATCGAACATCTTGAAAATGTATCTTTCCATCAACGTTAGTAGACAGTTGACTATAATACTACCCGTTCAAAAACATCGAACATCTTGGAAATGTATCTTTTCATTAACGTTAGTTGACAGTTGACTATAATTACCCGTTCAAAAACATCTGATATCTTGCAAATGTATCTTTCCATCAACGTTAGTAGACAGTTGACTATAATACTACCCGTTCAAAAACATCGAACATCTTGGAAATGTATCTTTTCATTAACGTTAGTTGACAGTTGACTATAATACTACCCGTTCAAAAACATCTGATATCTTGGAAATGTATCTTTCCATCAACGTTAGTAGACAGTTGACTATAATACTACCCGTTCAAAAACATCGAACATCTTGAAATTATCTTTCCCTTAACGTTAGTAGACAGTTGACTATAATACTACCTGTTCAAAACATTGAACATCTTGGAATGTATCTTTCATCAACGTTGTAGACAGTTGCAGCCAGACCTGATAACAGCGCTCACCTCACATACCGGGACGACACGTCACGGTACGATATAGGACAGAAAGTCTATGTTTATTTAGATTTTTTCTAGACATTTTAATTGATAAATAATTTATTAATTTTTGAGAAAACATAACAACAGGTCAATGTAACACACGGAGCGCAAGGTCTACTGTTCACACAGAGCTACTAGTATACCGTGAGGAAATAGATCGTTCATAGTCAATGGGACATACATTATAAATGATCTTCATTATAATGATTTTTTCCCATGAGTAATAAATGTTTTTCATGTTAAATTTTTATAAAATTTCTACATCTTAGGTTATCAATTTTCTTTTTTAAATTTGTGTATAGAAATGTGGTTTTATGAACTCTCATGACTCGCAAAAGTATCTTTATTCAATTTTCAACTTTTGGCATAAAATCTTAAAACAATAGCAAATTAGTGGCATCCCGACACATATTCATATATAGTGGGGGCCACATTTTCTTAGATCAGCAAGTAATCAACCAATTGCATTAATACTTTGTAAATAATTATTGTAGCTTATATTTTGTAATCATGTCTATAAGGCATCCCGACACACATATTTATATATAGTGGGGGCCACATTTTCTTAATCAGCAAGTAATCAACCAGTTGCATTAATACTTCGTAAATAATTGTAGCTTATAGCTTTTTTTAACTCATGTCTATAATTTGAATAAACTCCTCTGGTCGTGTTGTACCCTCGACCAGAGACATTACATTATATTACATTACAGCTTATTTCCAGACACAAATGTATCTGGAAATAATAATAATTCATGTCTATGGAATTCAAAAAAAAAAACACACAATATCAAAAGAACATGTAATGTAGTGTGCGAGAATAAAGCATCTTATGATCTATAGGCGATCCCACTTCAGATACAGTGTACTTCCGAATGTATTTCCTTTTCCAGATACACTGAAACACTTCATTGATGTCTACGACTTGGCTGATATCATTATCTTCCGTTCAACATTTCCGTTCGCGAATTGATTGACACGCTGCAAAATGCAAACATTCCTCACATCTCCGAACAAACAATATTCGACGAATTCGTTATTGGACAAAAATGGAACTGGAGCAGCTTGAGTGTGGAAATATTCGTCTTTCAATGTCGGATGTAGCGTCGTCGATGTAATAACCTCTTTCACTCATCTTCTTCTTTCAAATTTAACTTCTCTTTCCTCTTCTTCTGTTTTTATCTTTGGTTTCCCTTCTTCTTCTTTTTCTTATTCTTTCTCTTCCGTTCGTCGTCCTCCTCCTCCTCCTCCTCCTCCTCCTCATCCTCCTACTCATTCTTCCCTACTACTCTTCCTTCTTCAACACTATTCCCTTCTGTCTTCCTCTTCTTCTTCCTTCTATTCTTCCTCTTTCTTCCTTCTTCCTTTCTTCATCATCATCATCATCATCATCAGCATCATCATCATCATCATCATCATCATCAGCTCATCATCATCATCATCATCATCATCATCATCATCATCATCATCATCATCATCATCATCTCATCATCATCATCATCATCATCATCATCATCATCTCATCATCATCATCATCATCATCATCATCATCATCTTCTTCTTCTCTTCT
>NW_024094264.1:0-9349 GCF_014356525.2 Nilaparvata lugens
AATGTTTGGTGTTCGGCAAACAGCGAACATTCATGTTCGTTGTTTCAGCCGGCTCCAAACATGAGGCATTCGGCGAACACCGAGCATACTCGCCGAAATGCGAGTAGTGTAGATGGTTATTTGGTGTTCGACAAACAGCGAACATACATGTTCGTTGTTTCAGCCGGCTCCAGACATGCGGCATTCGGCGAACACCGAGCATACTCGCCGAATCACGAGTAGTGTGGATGGATGTTTGGTGTTCGGCAAGCAGCGAACATTCATGTTCGTTGTTTCAGCCGGCTCCGGTCATGCGGCATTCGGCGAACACCGAGCATACTCGCCGAAATGCGAGTAGTGTGCATGAATGTTTGGTGTTCGGCAAGCAGCGAACATTTGTGATCGTTGTTTCAGCCGGCTCCAGACATGCGGCATTCGGCGAACACCGAGCATACTCGCCGAATCACGAGTAGTGTGGATGAATGTTTGGTGTTCGGCAAACAGCGAACATTCATGTTCGTTGTTTCAGCCGGCTCCGGTCATGCGGCATTCGGCGAACACCGAGCATACTCGCCGAATCACGAGTAGTGTAGATGGATGTTTGGTGTTCGGCAAGCAGCGAACATTCGTGCTCGTTGTTTCAGCCGGCTCCAAACATGCGGCATTCGGCGAACATCGAGCTAATCGCCGAATCACGAGTAGTGTGGATGAATGTTTGGTGTTCGGCAAGCAGAGAACATTCGTGCTCGTTGTTTTCCCAGTCATTGTGGGTCTTTTGAACACATAAAATTGGACGAATATTCGGCAAAAGGCAAACTTTCCCTCATCCACAAGCCGGCTCCAAACATGCGGCGAACACCGAGCATACTCGCCGAATAATATGGATGGATGTTTGTCTAATCGTTAGGTTATTTATATCAATCACTTTTGATATAAAGAAGCTCATTTAACCTTCCGGCAGTCACGCTGTTGTAAAAAGTACAACAGTGTCAGTTTTTTTGCTGCACAAACCTATTGAATGGGGTGGTGTCAGTGAATGAGTCACCTATGCATTCCAAAACTTTGCCCCCATCACTCCACTGAGTTGCAGTACCAACCGAGCAATGGTTCAGTCTTTAGGTGCCATTTAGTTGACACAGTGCATATACTCTGTCCAATTTCGCATGATCTCTGAAGGATTAGGCCGACCCTCCTACTACTCACACACACAAGCACAGTCTCCTTTTGTGTGTGTGAGTAAAGGGACGGTCTGCCTACCTGTATACTACGCAGTATACATAGTATATCAATGGTGCGGGTAGGCCGGGCGTGTGTGCCTGCGCGTGGGGGAGCGAGGGTCGGCCTAATCCTTCAGAGCTCATGCGAAATTGGACAGAGTATAAGTATAATAGGGAAAGACTGTATACGGGGACTGCCAACGAACCAATAACAGAATTGATGGCTTTGCTTTGTGTACCTTATTGGGCTATGAAATGGTAATCATCCAAATGTTCATAGGCGTAAAATAATCTAATGAGATGGGAATAGTAATTATACAATTGATCAATATGTTTTGACAGTAAACAGAGTACATAACACTCTGGATAATTGGATGTTGTAAAAAGTACAACACGCGACTGCTCGTGTGATTGAGTAGGGCGCGACTACCGGAAGGATAAGAAGATATGCCATGGTTTGTAAAATTCTTTCAAAGTTTGGAAGTTTTGTATCAAATTATGGTGTTGTGTATCAAGGTTACACATAGGTTATTATGGTGAGTAACCGAAAGGTTAATAAATTCAAATCATGATGAAAACTAGATAATAACCATTCCCGTCCTGGTCACTGAGTTAAAACCTGAATTCTTTCAGTGTTTTAAAAATTCCTACTAATATTTAGATGTCTGCTCGTTAATCGGCAAATAGCAAGAGGATTGATTCACCGGACGCCGAACAATCTGTGCTTGCCGCATGACGCATGTCTGGAGCCGGTTTTACTTTTACTGTGCATAGAGAAAACAAAATCTATCTGAAAGTCCGCAGAGTTTGTGTTTGACACCAAAAACAGATGTCCACGATATAATGGCAGCGGAGAAAGATAGAGGAAAAACGTTGCCGATCCTCTGTCTTCTCAATGCCTTCTATAGACGGTAGCTGATACAGGTTTATTCAGGTAATATTAACTGTTCATTCTCGTTTAAAATAATCAATTATATTTTATTAAGCAAGAAATAATATTTTTCGATAATTTCATAATGAATTTTCATAATTTAAGATGAAATAATGTTAATTAATTATTAATTCTACATTGTTGAAAGACGATCTGGCAACAGAGCAAAGCGAGAAAGAGATAGCGCTATATACTTTGTTGAATGATAGACAAGGATAGCAATACCATTGCTAATCAAACACTGCCATTATAACGTGGACCTCACTATAGTGTTAATGAATACCGGTACAATGTAGCCTATCTTTGGATATCATTTGCCCAATAATGAACGGTTATCTGTTTATAATTTAGAAGCCTGGGTTCAATACACGGCCCGGGCCGTGAAAGATATCTTTCTCGGGCCACTCCCGTGTAACGGATGGACACGTAAAGTCGTTGGTCCCGGCTGCTTGGGAGGCCCTGAAATTGATCAGTTGCAACCTGACATCTCTGACACCAGACCTGAGCCAGCCAGGTAACTCCATATTATCATCATTCAATTAGCATTTGGCAAATAAATAAATAAGAATTGATATTTTAAATATTGTATTCAAATTTACTAACCTTCCATACATTCGTTGACAGATTCATAGTCATGTATGTTCGACTTTCGGGTTTTGTGGCGGGTTGTATGAGCAGAATTGTGTGAGACTGAAACACAAAACAAAATAAATAGATGAATATAAATAATCGTATCAATACATGATAGGAAATAAATACGATTGACGCATTGAAACTTATTAACTTGCAATTTTATACAAAGATTTTGGATTTTCCAAGAATGGTTATCCTGCATCAGGTACCGTCTATAGAAGACATTGACAAGACAGAGGATCGGCAACGTTGTTTTCCTATCTTTCTCCACTGACAATATAACGTGGACCTCACTATAGATATTGGACCTTATTTTTGGCACGAGAATAATAAGCATATGTAACCTGAAAGGATCCTTAATAATAAATAGATCGTGTTGTATAAATCCTAATATTAGAATTAGAACCGTTAAGGTCTTGGGCCAAATCCACTTGCACCTACATTAACATTTACGTCCTTTTTAAAAGTTGAGTATTTCTAAATGATTGAATAGCAATAGATAAGTCAACTTTTAGCACATGCTTTGAATTTACCGGAATCAAAGAATATTGGTTGGGAAGTTATTGAGAATAATTATTGTATAAATCTTAGTAGCCAGAATATCTAACCTCAACAAATTATCAAGCGACTTGTTTCCAAGACATATATTTAAAAATTTGTTCCCACAGTAATAATTTAGCTTGAATAACACAAATAATTTAGCTGAATATCAAAAAAGTTTTGAACATGATATTATTCGTATAAGAACATTGAATATTTTAGAACAAGAATATTAAATAAAATTCCTGTGAAAACAAAATAAAACTACAGTCCAAACAAACTCACCATAGTTTCGGCTGATTTCACTCCTACACACAATCAACTCTGATTGATTTTAATCGAAATTCCTAATTAGTGGTAATCACTCTACGGATATCTCTTTAAATAATTATTATATCCCTTATTTTCGAATTATTTTGCAGGTTTAAACTAAATATTTAGCATCAAGCACGAATGAGCAGAGCATCAACAAATTCAATTCCAAGATGGCTGACAATAGTCTAGCTTGCAGGCTGGCTAACTTTTCAAAATTGAAAACTGTGATTCATTTTTTAATATTATGTTATTCCAATTATTTCTATCCTAATAAAATGATGTTAATGATTTAAAATAGAATGAGGTTTTTCATCATAGAATTCGATTGATTATAACTTGAGAAAAATTTTTTTGAGTATCACGATTGGCCATTCTTTGGGTGGTTGAAAGACCGCCAAATTCAAACTTGACTTTTGTACCTGTTGAACGAAAAGTAGTGTCAAAAATCCCGCATATTGTAATGACAGTATTTGATTAGCATTGGTGTTGCTATTCTTGTCTATCATTCAGAAAAGTAGATAGCTATGCTTTTATAGCTCTGCAACGTTGCCAGATTGTTCCCAGAAATGTATAAATTATTATGAGACGTTTCGCTACAATACAGAGTGAGTTATTCACTGAAACATAAAATCTTTCCTTCACTCACAGATCAGAGAAATCACTCATCTTCAAATGCTTATAACTGAAGAATCGGAGCGAATTTGGCCAATGTGATGACATATTATTGTTGCTCTCGTCAAGTACTATCATTCATGAGAGTTTGAGCGATTTTGATTTTTGACATTTTTTGCAAAAATCCATGATGTATTGTATTAATGGATTTCATGAAAAATGCAAATCTCCTAGAATTGGTAGACATTCGGGCTATGGATAGAGGTTGACCTAACAAGTGTTGTGCTATAATATGAGACGATTCGCTACAATACAGAGTGAGTTATTCATTAAGGCTGTGCAAAGGCTAAAAATAAAATTTCTACACGTGATGTTTTTCAAAGTTTTTTGATTTGTATATCATCAAGCTATCAAAATGAAATAGTTTTCTCAGGAAAACATTTTTTTCCGATCATTACTTTTTGAGATATGAGCGCCTGAAGTTTGAATTTTCAGGACAGAACATTTCAAATTCTGTGAGATATAAATCCATGAGATTCAGAGGATAAATTTATAATCAGCTGGGGTCAATGACTCCCAGAATTATATTTTTCTGTGGGGTGGACTGTGCAGGACCCTGGTTGGATACAGTGAGACGACAAGAAGATTTTAACACCGATTTATTCCACAGAATCAAATAAGAACAAGTGACAACCCGACAATGAAAATAGAAATTTCTTAAATCTCAACACAAAATAGGCATCAATATTATTAACTATTTTATCCCACAAAATTAAAGTGGAGAAGTGGCCAACACGACATACTCAAATAGAAATAGTCTCAAATCTAAACAGAAATACTAAGATCTATCTCGAGGCATTGGCCGTGCAGTATAGGACATATCAACGGTCTCAAAAATTGTA
This sequence comes from Nilaparvata lugens, assembly GCF_014356525.2. Taxonomy (NCBI): domain Eukaryota; kingdom Metazoa; phylum Arthropoda; class Insecta; order Hemiptera; family Delphacidae; genus Nilaparvata; species Nilaparvata lugens. Next base: position 5,130 of record NW_024094264.1, read on the forward strand.
AAAATGGTTGGCGAGTGGCTTTCCAACAATAATGGGCAATAATCTCTGAGCTTCGGACAACTCGATAGACTAAAGAAATGAATAAATTTCAAAATAGTAATAAATTAAGTCTATAATAATAAAATTAACTTTATAATCAAAACTTCAGTTACTAGTGAAGTTCACTCAAACAAATCATAATGGAAGATTAAAGACAAAATTCGTAATTCAATTAATCATATAAATAAATAATGAAATTAACTTTTTAATCAAAATTTCAGTACTAGTGAGGTTCACTCAAACAAATCAAATGGAAGATTAAAGACAAATTCGTAATTCAATTAATTATATAAATAAATAATTGAGGTTGAAGCCATAAAATAATAATTTAATGGGACTCAAGTAAGGAATCAAGCCAACGATTATTAATTTCAGCTCATAATTCATCTGACATAAATGAATCAATAATATTGGTCAATCAATAAGAACTATGAATACCGTGGGTTTAGAAAGAAAAAAAATAAATCTATTTATGATATGATATGATATTAGTATAAACCACAGTAGGTAAACTAGTAGTTTATGTAATCAAATACTAATAAATTTTATGTAAATAAACTATACTCGAATGATAAGGATTGGTCAATCAGAACTTTCAATCTCGTGGGATCAGAAGCAAAAGAATCTGGTGTGGCGCACTCACACAACTTTCCTTGCCGTTATGAAAATTGATCACTGACGCTAGTGTTCCCGCGCATCTCAAGTCTACTATTCAAATATTTGAGCAGCTGGTGACAGGGCAATAACGCGGAGACACACATGAGGTCTGCTATCTCTCATAGTGAAGATTTAATAGAATCAACAATATAATTTGCAATTGAATAATCACATTTTCTCGAATTTAAAGCTTATTTTCAATTTTAGGTGAAAATGTTACTGACATTAATTGTAGAGATTTTCATGCTCAATCTACTCCACTTGATTTTCTTTGTTTATTGTATCTGAAGCCTGATAATTGGGAATCTATCTGCATTGATGGGGCGGAGCTCCTGAAGTTTTACAGATATGGGACTTGTGGCAGTTGATAGAGCTTATCGATGAATTTAGGTATAATTTGATCAAATCGTTGGAGCCGTTTCGAGAAATCACTAAAAACCCTGTTTTTGACAACATTTTCGCCATTTTAGCCGCCATCTTGAATTGCACACACACACCACATAAAAAACCAACCCAAAAACCAGTTTTTGGACTCAGGGGACCTTGAAACGTATAGAAATTTAGAAATTGGGGTACCTTATTTTTTTCGGAAAGCAATACTTTCCTTACCTAGGTAATAGGAAAGGAAATAATAAAATCTAATACACGCAGCAACTATGATATTGGTATGAACAACAGAAGGTTAAACTAGTAGCCCTTCCTGAGTGCTCTCTCCCCAAAGGGCGAATAGGATCAATAATAGATAATAATATAAGATCAATAATAATACTTGATTAAGTTCAAAGTAGTAAATAACCTGTGACAACGATCTTCTCAGGGAGTATCGGAATTATCAGAATTAAGTTTGTTTTGATTAATAATAATCCAATTTAATGATAAATAAATATAATAATAATATCGAGTGACTAATTTATGACAATTAATAATCCAATTTAATGATAACGAAGATAATGGTCATTAATTTATCAATCCGCTCTTTGCTTGACAAAGGACTACACACCAAGTCCCTAAATGAATCATTATCAAAGGTGAGATTTTACAAAATCCAACCAATAAATTAGCTTATGATTGAGAATGCCATAACTACACAAAAGGAAAAAAAATACTTATAAATTAGAGTGTCATTAACATCACAAAATGGAAAGAAAAATAACTATCAATTTAGAACATCTTAACTACTAATGTTGTTTAAATGTTTAAATGTTTAATGTTTAAATGTTTAAATGTTTAAATGTTTAAATGTTTAAATGTTTAAATGTTTAAATGTTTAAATGTTTAAATGTTTAAATGTTTAAAGTTTAAATGTGTAAAGTTTAAATGTTTAAATGTTAAATGTTTAAATGTTTAAATGTTTAATGTTTAAATGTTAAATGTTTAATGTTTAAAGTTTAAATGTTTAAATGTTTAAATGTTTAAATGTTTAAATGTTTAAATGTTAATGTTTAAATGTTTAAATGTTTAAATGTTTAAATGTTTAAATGTTTAAATGTTTAAATGTTTAAATGTTTATATGTTTATATTATGTTTATATGTTTTTATGTTGCGCATTTACGGCGAAACGCGGTTATGATTTTCTGAATTTGACAGGTATGTTCCTTTTTAAATTGCGCGTCGACGTATATACAAGGATTTTGGAAATCTTGCATTTCAAGGATAATATAAAAGGAAAAAGGAGCCTCCTTCATACGCCAATATTAGAGTAAAAATCAGACAATAGAATTATTCATCATAAATCAGCTGACAAGTGATTACACAGATGTGTGGAGAAGCCAGTCTATTGCTGTATTTCCATAAGGTCTATAGTTTCAATCAGGTACTTGTGGATGAGAATACTGCGTGAGGTCTACTGTTCACAGAACTACTAGTAGCCTTTGCGCAGCCTTAAAAAATAAAATCTTCTCTCCACTCACAGATCAGAAAAATCACTCATCTTCAAATGCTTATAACTCAAGAACAGTTTTCAACAATAATGAACAGTGAATATTCCATCAGATAATAAACCGATATCAGCTATCCTCTATAGAAGGCAGTGGAGAATCGGCAACACTCTTCTCCTATCTTTCTCCACTGTCATTATAACCTGGACCTCACTCTATTTATGCGCCGGTCTAGGCTTCAAAATTTCCCCCATCGACTACGCATGCGCAGAATCCTATCTTCAGATCTGCGACCGAAAATTTGTTCAGTCGAGTTTTGACGCCGAGTGACTCGGTTGTCTCTCTCCGTCCGAAATGTTAAGTTGGTGCTTGGGACTTGATTTCGCGTCGACTTAGCCGCGACTTACTTTACGAAAATGATGAACTTAAATCTGATTTAATTTGTCTATCAATTTAGTGGGAGAAATTAGATTGTTCTGTATCGATTTTCGAGAGAAAGTGACTGAAAATATTTTGTTAGTTGATGGGTAAAATATTATAATAGTAGCTCGACTTAGAATAAGTAAATGATGAAACTTAATTGGGATTTGAATATTTGTCTATCAATTTAGTGGGAGAAATTAAATTGTTTAGTATCAATTTTCGTGAGAAAGTGACAGAAAATATGAGTTTGTTATAGGTAGCCTAAAATAAGAATAAGTCAGTTGCACAAATGTCTGTTAAATTGTAACCGTGATTAATTCCAAGAGAACCAATCAGAGAATTCGTCTTTCGAAAATAGCCTTCTCTGATTGATTCTGGTGGATTTAACCATGATTAAAATTTAACAGGCTTTAATGCAACTAGGCTTGTGATTCAGAAAATTATGAACGTAATTGGGATATAAATTTGTTGGGAGGGATTGGTTTGATTAGTATCAATTTTCGCGAGAAAGTGACTGCAAATGTTGATTAATTGCTAGGTTGAATAATAAAAGAATATTGTACTATTGACCTTATATATAGACCTAATATAAGGGGCCCATCTCACTATTGAATACATAGAGATTTTCTATTTAAGAGATAAAGAGATCTTTATAACGGATCTTCATCTGTATAAGAGATCTTTATTTGTATAAATGATCTTCTATTTTTTGGGGCTTCATAGCCTATAATCGATTGGCAACGGTGCAGAGTTGGAAAAGGATAGAGCTATCTGCTTGTGGAATGTTAGACAAGGATAGCAACACCAATGTTAATCAAATACTGCCATTATAACGTGGACTATAGAACTATAGAAAATCGACTTTCCCCATGTCAGAGCTAGTTTTCGATGACTGATGGGAATTTCTCTCTTTGGAACATAATATTCTTGTTTTAAGGATATATCTCCTTCAGAATATAAGGTACCTGGGACATTTATCTCTTTGGAACATAATATTCTTGTTTTAGGGAAATATCTCCTTTAGAATATAAGGTACCTGGGACATTATTCTTGGATAAAATATCTTGTTGAGAAATATTCCTTTAGCTATGTAACGTACTGGGAAATTTATCTCTTGGAACCATAATATACTTGTTTTTAGGAAAATATCTCCTTTAGATATAAGGCGGGGGTACCTGGAGAAATTATCTCTTTGGACACATAATATTCTTTTGTTTTAGGGAA
>NW_024094265.1:0-10429 GCF_014356525.2 Nilaparvata lugens
AAATCAAATGGTTTTTATTATACATGATTTCAGGGTACAATATTGGTATCATACAACAACGTTACATCTTCTGCAACCAAACAATCATAAATAAAACTTACTTTTTGTGTAGTTGAGAAGTTTGATATTGTGGTAATTATTCATATTGAATGAAAAAGACTAAGAAATTGTCAAAAAATACTGATAAATCAGAGATTGACAATGGTGTAATAACCGAAACCGGTCTTTCTAATTATCAATAAATCAGTGGTTTTTTTGACATTTCTTAGTCCTTTTCATTCAAAATAAAACTTACAATTGAACTTAAAAAAGTAATCATTAAAACTACTCAATTAAATTGCTATTATATCGTAGCTACAGAAAATACAACATTATATTTTAAAAAACCTCATGAAAACTCTCCACAAAGGAGAGGCCTGTGTGTGGAAGAGGGTCTTGGCGATGATTGGCTAACGTCGGAATGTCCCCATACGTGCATCTATCACATTCTCGGGTAAACCAGGTATCAATATCAGAAAACATTTGAAGTTTCAAGGATTTTAAGTATAGAAGATGTAAACATTTAGAGTTGAATTGGACTATCATTACACGACATTTGCTGTATTATACAATGATGAATTATCACTCCTATATTTGTCCTCCCAATCTCCTTTGACCAGTCAGTGACATTTTTTTTATGAATATATTTGGATTTACCTTCGGTATTACGTAGATTTCAGGCAGAAAACCTGGAGCGCTGAAGGTGGTTTTTTGTAGCAGTTTTGCTGTACCTATTTTGGAACTAGGAAATATACTCGACTTTAAAGAGAACATATAGTTTCATACAGTAGAGTATACTGTAATGAGAATCATATGTTTATTTGTTCGGCAAACAGCTGTTTACCGGCTTGATTTCATGCATGGAAAACAGCTGAGATCGGATGAATATGACGAAATAGCTATTTATGTATTAAGAGCGTAATGCGCGACTTTATCGCTCGCGCAAGACAGTATAAAATGAATATTATAAAAATAATAAATAAATAATAAATTCAATTTTATTGTCAGCCAGCCAATAAAGCACAAGACCAAGTCACACAAATAGAACATGAAATAGACAGTCACACTGTCTATAATTTTGCAAGAGCAATAAAGAAGCATTACGCGCGAATTACAAAATTTTTTCTACAACTGCCCAAACCTGTTAAATTACTTATATCGCGGAGTTACAATTACCGACTTTTAGTTGAAGATCTGAGCTTTTGGCGAGCTGCTTACCATCAGCTGATTGCGAGCGTAAAGAAACTCTCTGCGCATGCGCAAATGATTTGCGAGCGTAAAGAAACTTACTGGTCATGCGCAGATGGTTAGCAAGCAAAAAAGTAAATTCTCCTCAAAATAAGCTGTTTTACAAGGAGAATTGAGTGTGTAAATTCTTTCTTTACTCTAAGTTGTAGAAAAAATTTTTTCTACAACTGCCCAAACCGATTAAATTACTTATATCGGCGGAGTTACAATTACCAACTTTTTAGGTTAGATCTGACTTTTTGGCGAGCTGCTTACAATCAGCTGATTGGCGAGCGTAAAGAAACTCTTCTGCGCATGCGCGAATGATTCGCGAGTGTAAAGAAAATTTACTGGGCATGCGCGGATGGTTAGCGAGCGAAAAAGTAGATTCTCCTCAGAAATAAGCTGTTTTACGAGGAGAATTAAGTGTGTAAATTCTTTCTTTCGCGCAGTTTTAGAAAAACACTGTTTCTCAATGAGTTTTGCTCCGTTCTCAGTATCTTTTTTTTTCGTTTTCGCTTCTGACATATATTTTCTAAATAGTTTTTTTGCAGATATATTTTCGGATGATTCTACTTCTCACTCATTCTACAACCACAACTCCTTCTCATTCCAATTCATGAAAGTTTTCAAACAAGATACTCCTTTTCTAACTAGTAGTCTGTGAACAGTAGACCTCACGCAGTATTTCATCCACAAGTACCTGATTGAAACTATAGACCTATGGAAATACAGCAATAGACTGGCTTCTCCACACATCTGTGTAATCACTTGTCAGCTGATTTATGATGAATAATAATAATCTGATTTTTACTCCAATATTGGCGTATGAAGGAGGAGGCTTTTTTTTTCCTTTTATATATCCTTGGAATGCAAAATCCAAAACCTTGTATAGACGTCTACGCGCATTGAGAAAGGAATATACTTGTTGAATTCCATGAAAATCTATCACCGCGTTTCGCCGTAAACGCGCAACATATGAACATTTGAAATTCAAACATTTGAACATTTAAACATTTAAACATTTAAACATTAACATTTAAACATTTAAACATTTAAGCATTTAAACATTTAAACATTTAAAACATTTGAACATTTAAACATTTAAACATTAAACATTTAAACATTTAAACATTTAAACATTTAACATTTAAACATTAAACATTAACATTAAACATTAAACATTTAAACATTTAAACATTAAACATTTAAACTTTAAACATTTAAACATTTAAACATTTAACATTTAAACATTTAAACTTAAACATTAAACATTTAAACATTTAAACATTTAAACATTTAAACATTTAAACATTTAAACATTTAAAACATTTAAACATTTAAACATTTAACATTTAACATTTAAACATTTAAACATTTAAACATTTAAACATTTAAACATTTAAACATTTAAACATTTAAACATTTAAACATTAAACATTTAACATTTAAACATTTAACATTAAACATTTAAACATTTAAAACATTTAAACATTAAACATTTAAACATTTAAACATTTAAACATTTAACATTTAAACATTCAAACATTTAAACATTTAAACATTTAAACATTTAAACATTTAAACATTTAAACATTTAAACATTTAAACATTTAAACATTAAAACATTTGAACATTTAAACATTAAACATTTAACATTTAAACATTTAAACATTTAAACATTTAAAACATTTAAACATTTAAACATTTAAACATTTAAAATTAAACATTTAAACATTAAACATTTAAACATTTAAACATTTAAACATTTAAACATTTAAACATTTAAACATTTAAACATTTAAACATTAAACATTTAAACATTTAAACATTTAAACATTAACATTTAAACATTTAACCATTTAAACATTTAAACATTTAAACATTTAAACATTTAAACATTTAAAACATTTAAACATTTAAACATTTAAACATTTAAACATTTAAAAAAAAAATTTAAACATTTAAACATTTAAAATTAAACATTTAAACATTTAACCATTTAAACATTTAAACATTTAAACATTTAAACATTTAAACATTAAACATTTAAACATTAAAACATTAGAACATCTAAACATTTAAACATTTAAACATTTAACATTTAAACATTTAAACATTTAAACCTTTAAACATTTAAACATTTAAAATTTAAACATTTAAACATTAAACATTTAAAACATTTGAACATTTAAACATTTAAACATTTAAACATTTAAACATTTAAACATTTAAACATTTAAAATTTAAACATTAAAACATTAGAACATCTAAACATTTAACATTTAACATTAAACATTAGAACATCTAAACATTTAAACATTTAAACATTGAACATTTAAGCATTTAAACATTTAACATTAAAACATTGAACATTTAAACATTTAAACATTTAAACATTTAAACATTTAACATTTAAACATTTAAACATTTAAACATTTAAAATTAAACATTTAAACATTAAACATTAAACATTTAAACATTTAAACATTTAAACATTAAACATTTAAACATTCAAACATTTAAACATTAAAATTTAAACATTTAAACATTAAACATTTAAACATTTAAACATTAACATTTAAACATTTAAAATTTAAACATTTAAACATTTTAAACACTTAAACATTTAAACATTAGAACATTTAAACATTTAAACATTAAACATTTAAAACATTTTAAACAGTTGAACATTTAAACACTAAAACATTAAACATTCAACGTTTAAACATTTAAAACTTGAACATTTAAACAGAAAACATTAAAACATTAGAACATTTAAACATTTAAAACATTTTAAACAGTAAAACATTTGAACATTAAACATTTAAACATTTAAACATTCAAACATTTAAACATTTAAACATTTAAACATTTAAACATTAAACATTTAACATTTAAACATTTAAACATTAAACATTAAAACATTAGAACATTTAAACATTTAACATTTAAACATTAAAACATTTGAACATTAAACATTTAAACATTTAAACATTCAAACATTTAAACATTTAAACATTTAAACATTAAACATTAAACATTTAAACATTTAAACATTTAAACATTAAACATTTAAACATTTAAACATTTAAATATTTAAACATTTAAACATTTAAACATTAAACATTTAAACATTTAAACATTTAAACATTCAAACATTTAAACATTAAACATTTAAACATTTAAACATTTAAAACATTTAAACATTTAAACATTTAACATTTAAACATTTAAACATTTAAACATTTAAACCTTTAAACATTTAAACATTTAAACATTTAAACATTTAAACATTTAAACATTTAAACATTTAAACATTAAACATTAAACATTTAAACATTTAACATTTAAACATTTAAACATTTAAACATTTAAACATTTAAACATTTAAACATTTAACATTTAAACATTTAAACATTTAAACATTTAAACATTTAAACATTTAAACATTTAACATTTAAACATTAAACATTTAAACATTTAAACATTTAAACATTTAAACATTTAAACATTTAAACATTTAAACATTTAAACATTTAAACATTAAACATTTAAACATTAACATTAAACATTTAAACATTTAAACATTTAAACATTTAACATTTAAACATTTAAAATTTAAACATTTAACATTTAAACATTTAAAATTTAAACATTTAAACATTTAAACATTAAACATTTAAACATTAAAACATCTAAACATTCAAACATTTAAACATTAAACATTAAACATTTAAACATTTAAACATTAAACATAACCATTTAAACATTTAACATTTAAACATTTAAACATTTAAACATTTAAACATTTAAACATTTAAACATTGAAACATTTAAACATTAAACATTTAAACATTTGAACATTTCATCATTTAAACATGCTACTCTCCTCCTTATCCTCCTCCTTCAACTGCTTCTCCATGTCGTTCACCTTCTGCTCCTCTTCTTTGTTCTCCTTCTCCTTTTTAACGTTCTTCTCCAACTTCTTTCCCTCCTACTACTTCTCGTCTCTCTCATCCTTTGGCCTTCATCTCTTTTTCCTACTTGACCTCCTCCTACTCCTCCTCATCCTTCTCCTCCTCCTCCTCCTTCTTCTCCATCTGCACCTTCACCTCCTCTTCCACCTGCTCCCATAATCCTTTCCTCAGATCATAATAATCATCTCTGCATAATATTCATCAGAAATGAAACAGTTTGGCTGCTTGTACAAACAACACTCAACCCATATAATTTCGGCTCAATTATTTATCACGCTATCTATAATTTTTACTCCTCCTTCTCCACCATCTCCTCATCTATTTCTCTTCACCTTTCTTTTGATTTGCCGCTATCTACAGGTTCAACAAGTTATGTTCACACTCGTTCGATTAAATCAGACGGGTGCTAATCCTCTTCTCTCTTCTTCTTCTTCTTCTCCTTCTCGTTCTTCTCAAGTAATCTTCTCACCCCTCTTCTTCTTCTTCTTCTCCTTTCTTCTTCTTCTTCTTCTTCCTCTTCCTTTCCCTTCCTCCTCCTCCTTCTTCTCCTTTTTATCGTTTTTGCTCTTCTCTTCTCCTCCGCCTTCTTTCTATTTTTCTTTATCTTCTTTTATTCCTCTCTTCCTCCTACTCCTACCACTTCTCTCTCTCTTCTTCTTCTCCTCTTTCTATTCTCACCTCCTTCGTCTCTTTCTTCTCCTCATTTTCTCTTCTTCATTTTTTTCGGCACCTGATAACATTGGTGTTGCTATCCTAGTCTTCAAAGACTAGTCTTTCAAAGTGAGGTCCACGTTATAATGACAGATTTGATCTATTTTTGGTAACTTGTCTATCATTCGACAAAGCCGGTGGTACTATCCTTTTCTAGGTCACACAACGGTGCCAATTATGTTTTCGACAGTGTAAAATAGATTAATTAATGCAGAGGATCGGCATCGCTATTCTTCTATCTTTATCCCTGTCATTATAACGTGGACCTCACTATAGTCTTCTTCTTCCTCTCTTTGTCTTATCCATTTTATCCTCAATTTTCACGTCTCCCACAATACTTTTTGATTAATGGTTTCTTGCAGCAATCTTGGTCATCAGTTCTGTATCAAGGTCAGTTTATGAGGAGGTAAAATGTAGCCTATAGGCTGCATTGTAGCCTATATCATTGATACCAGAATTGATACTTGATTCATTTATTCATTTAAACATTTAAACATTTAAACATTTAAACATTAAAACATTAAAACATTTGAACATTAAAACATTTAAACATTTAAACATTCAAACATTTAAACATTTAAACATTTAACATTTAAACATTTAAACATTTAAACCTTTAACATTTAAACATTTAAACATTTAACATTTAAACATTTAAACATTTAAACATTAAACTTTAAACATTTAAACATTTAAACATTTAATCATTTAACATTTAACATTTAAACATTAAAACATTTAAACATTTAAACATTTAACATTTAAACATTAAAACATTTAAACATTTGAACATTTAAACATTTAAACATTTAAACATTTAAACATTTAAACATTTAAACATTTAAACATTTAAACATTTAACATTTAAACATTCAAACATTCAAACTTTAAACATTTAAACATTTGAACATTTCATCATTTAAACATGCTACTCTCCTCCCCTTATCCTCCTCCTTCAACTGCTTCTCCATGTCCGTTCACCTCTGCTCCTCTTCTTTGTTCTCCTTCTCCTTTTTAAACGTTCTTCTCAACTTCTTTCCCTCCTCCTACTTCTCGTCTCTCTCATCCTTTGGCCTTCATCTCGTTTCCTACTTGACCTCCTCCTACTCCTCCTCATCCTTCTCCTCCTCCTCCTCCTTCTTCTCCATCTGCACCTTCACCTCCTCTTCCACCTGCTCCCATAATCCTTTCCTCAGATCATAATAATCATCTCTGCATAATATTCATCAGAAATCAAACATGTTTGGCTGCTTGTACAAACAACACTCAACCCATATAATTTCGGCTCAATTATTTATCACCGCTATCTATAATTTTTACTCCTCCTTCTCCACCATCTCCTCATCTATTTTCTTCACCTTTCTTTTGATTTTGCCGCTATCTACAGGTTTCAACAAGTTATGTTCACACTCGTTCGATTAAATCAGACGGGTGCTAATCATCTTCTTCTCTTCTTCTTCTTCTTCTTCTTCTTCTCCTTCTCGTTCTTCTCAAGTAATCTTCTCACCCATCTTCTTCTTCTTCTCCTTCTTCTTCCTCCTTTTCTTCTTCTTCTTCTTCTTCCTCTTCCTCTTCCCCTTCCTCCTCCTCCTTCTTCTCCTTTTTATCGTTTTTGCTCTTCTTCTTCTCCTCCTCCTTCTTTCTATTTTTCTTTTTCATCTTCTTTTATTCCTTCTCTTCCTCCTACTCCTACCACTTCTTCTTTCTCTTCTTCTTCTCCTTCTTTCTATTCTCACCTCCTTCGTCTCTTTCTTCTCCTCATTTTTCTCTTCTTCATTTTTTTTCCGGCACCTGATTAACATTGGTGTTGCTATCCTAGTCTTCAAAGACTAGTCTTTCTAAAGTGAGGTCCACATTATAATGACAGTATTTGATCTATTTTGGTAACTTGTCTATCATTCGACAAAGCCGGTGGTACTATCCTTTTCTAGGTCCACAACGGTGCCAATTATGTTTTCGACAGTGTAGAATATGAATTAATTAATGCAGAGGATCGGCATCGCTATTCTTCTATCTTTATCCACTGTCATTATAACGTGGACCTCACTATAGTCTTCTTCTTCCTCTCTTTTTCTTAACCATTTTATCCTGAATTTTCACGTCTCCCGCAATACCTTTTGATTAATGGTTTCTTGCAGCAATCTTGGTCATCAGTTCTGTATCAAGGTCAGTTTATGAGGAGGTAAAATGTAGCCTATAGGCTGCATTGTAGCCTATATCATTGATACCAGAATTTGATACTTGATTCATTTATTCATTCATTTTACATTGGTAGATACACTATAATTATCAACTATTAATCTCTATAATTATGATTCATATAGATTTGATATTGATTATACAAGTATATTATCATATCCTAATATCGGGGTCCGAGCTTCGCTCTGGAGTACGAAAGCATAAACAATTTATTACAAAAAAAATAAATTATAATAACATTCATAGTTCATACAGAAATGTTCTATCTAATCACAGTAATTGAGATTAATCCCCAAGGAATGCAAAAATTTCCCTCACAAAGGCCCGGTTGCACAAAAGCCGGTTAAATTTTAATCCTGATTAATTTCGAATGAACCAAATCAGATAAGACCATCTCAGAAAGATGGATCTACTGGAATTAATCAGGATTGAAAATTACCCGACTTTTTTGCAACCGGCACTAAGTACCTGATTGAATGATTATAAAAGTTTGACAGCTGAGTCATAATTTTGATACAGTCCCACACACATGAACTCGCTCACTCACTCCCATCATCAAAAGACGACGAAATAATTATTATCGGCTAATTATTATATTCTCTAAAATATTTGTCCTGTCGTGATTTGTGATATCTCCAACAGTTTCGAGATATACGCTCTTAAAAGTGTAAAATTGTTATAAAAACAGCTTTTAGTCCTATTTTTTGATGTTTAAGGTCCTACAACTCTCCAACAATGCATCATAAAAATGAATGCTCACTGTAGATTTGTGGAGCTTTGCTTCCTCTTTAATTTGATGTATTATTTCATCACTTAATGTTTTCCTTCTATTGTTATAGCAGTTTCAATGTGGGGAGTGAAATTTTTATTTTGTAACAATTGATCACTTGACAATGAAATTTGAGTCTGGAACATCTGGTACACAATTTTTGACTTTGAAGACTAGTTGGGAGATAACATAGCAGAAATACGCATCTCTAGCCCGTCTATTGAAGGCGTGGAACTGCCAAGTTGACACTTGTTGCAGAGTTGAAAATTTCACCCCCCACATTTAATCTGCTATAACAATAGAAGGAAAACATCAAGTGATGAAATAATACATCAAATTAAAGAGAAAGCAAAGCTCCACAAATCTACAGTGAGCATTTATTTTTATGATGCATTGTTGGAGAGTTGTAGGACCTGAAGCATCAAAAAATAGCTGTTATTATAACAATTTTACACTTTTGAGAGCGTATATCTCGTAAACTGTTGAAGATATCACAAATCACAACAGGACAGATATTGTAGGGAATTTATCAAGGTTCATTTCTGTATAGTTAGTCATGTCGGTTGAACGCATTTTTCTCGAGATATGAGCGTGTAAGCAAAACATTGAAAAATGCAACTTTTAAACCACCCTCATCACTTTAGCACAAGGGATAGGGATGAGGACTTTTGATATGTTCACCCTTTAACTGGTCCCAACAAAGCTGTGAAGTCAAAAATCGTGTTCAAAACATTCTCTCCAAATTCCTTTGTCAATTGGTCTATTTTTGCATAACTGAAGATCTCACACTCAACACTGAAACTGCTGCAACAGTCGTGGGGATGTGCGTAAACTTGTGAAATTATAAATCAAATTGAAGAGAATTTGATGATCTATAAGCTCATGATCAGCATGAATTTTTCCCATCGATATTCAAAAAGTTATAAGAGCAAAAATAGCAAAAAATTGAGGGAAAATGTGTTTTTTCAAAAATCTCACATTTTTCATAACTCGAAAAGTGAAAGAGATATAGAAAAAGTTCGAGATCAATATTATAGGAAATTATATAAGCTTCAATTTCTTATAGGATAGTAATGTCTGTAAAATGCATAGTTTTCGAGTTATATGCGAGAAACCAAAAAATGACCTTGAACCACCCCCACCCCCTTAGCAGAGCGTGTAGGGGTGAGGACTTTTGATATGTTTACCTCCTTACTACCCTAAACAGAACTGCGTGTCAAAAATTGTCTTCTTAACTTTTCCCTCTTTACCCTTTTTTGAGCATTCATTGCCTGGACTACTAAAAGATGAAGAAACCTTAGACCCGGTTGCACAAAAGCCGGTTAAATTTTAACCGTGATTAACTTCACGAGAACCAATCAGAGAATGCGTTTTTGATAAACTTGAATTGGTTGAATGATTGTTCGATAGGAAATAATCTGATAGCTGAATATCCATTCTTGAAGAAGCCAATACACAGTTTAATATGACCTTGAACTTAGAAAACAGATGCTCAGTCATCATC
>NW_024094266.1:0-10576 GCF_014356525.2 Nilaparvata lugens
TGATTGTTCGATAGGAAATAATCTGATAGCTGAATATCCATTCTTGAAGAAGCCAATACACAGTTTAATATGACCTCGAACTTAGAAAACAGATGCTCAGTCATCATCAATTATTTCGAAAATTACATAATAAATTTGCTACGCGTAGAAAATCATTATGTCACACCTTAGAACGTAATTCACTACTTGTCACTGAAATGGGCAACTCAAGCAGCCTGCTATGCACAGAGGATATGAATTTCAGGTTTATTGGAGGACATTAAAAAATTTTATGCTACGATGTTACAATGGGAAAATTGCAGATTCAGCTGAAGCTAAAACAATTTTCTATCAGCATTAGCTATTTTTTTCTATGTATCATGTGGATTGTAATGTCCGTTCGTGAATTTTAATCAATATTATTGTGCCTCAAAAAATCATTGATTGTTTTTTTCATTCATGAATATAGAACGTACGTTTTCAAATGAAGGAAAAAAGTAATTTTTAAGTATATGATTTCCTGATAACTTGGTTTATGAGTCTGATTACTTCTAATATAAACAAGTACAAAGTGGAATAGAATACTAGTGATTATAGTTCAGATGTTTAGCCAAATAAATCACTTATCATTTACCTGCCATTTGGTGTTGAAAATTGAAATCCAATAGAAGAATAGATCAGCAATCAATGCCGCAAGGTTAATAGCATTTCAAATTACGTCCAAACGGAATAATAAGCCTACCGCGTACTTCTATGCCTACTGGTAGTTGTAGTAATAGTCCATAGTAGCCTATAGTACAGTGAAGACTTTAATATTGCATCAAGAACTACTATGGAGAAAGCAAACTATCTCACTAGCAGTTAATTCACTAAATCTAATAAGGAAATAGGAATCCTACAATCACTACTATGAATGTTAACATTGTAACAAGTAATCAGTTCTGAATTGAAGGAGTTCGTTTCAGCTATAGTATATTACTAACTTACTCTCCCGGAACAAAAATGATAGTGAAAAAACTAGTTCAATTTCAATAAGCAAAGTCTACATACTTGCTCTTTCTGAACGGAACACATTTATTCGAAATAACGTATATTAAGTTGTCGATGTGGAATAGTTGCCAATAACTGGATTTCTGTAGCAATTGTCAACTGAGATTAGTTCACTGGAATAATAACAGTATACAAGCCTGCTTGGCAAAGAAACCGTTACATGGAGAATATTCACAAAAATAATAGTTTCAAACATCTACTAACGGGGATATGGAGCTAAATTTCAAGGCGGTACCGCCATTGCGACTAGTAGTCTACAGTAATTTTGAATTCATAGTTACAGGAATATAGTTATAGTAATAACTGGAGAAGCCGGTCAGTTTATGACTGCTTGTCATGTTATTTTAATATTTGTCGGAGAGTTGTAAATTATGTCAATTTTACAAGTCCATTGTTTAAGTATAATGAGCATGCTCACTGGGGTTAGACTGCAACTTTGCACTGTACTTTAATGCTCAAGCATACATATAATTGCATTGTGCTGATATTGGCCTGTGAAACTTCTGTTAAATAAAATATTAGATAAAAACAATAAGTTGTGGAGTTGAAAGCTTGATGTTCTTCCGTTCCTCTGCTATAATCGATAGCTAATTTCTATGATTAAGGAAATGATTGGAATAAAATCAGTTACTTGTCATCTAATTTCTGCAATAAGATTTGTTTTTTGGGCGTCTGATATCATTGTATAGGTGACCGTTGAGGCTAGATCCGCTATTAGTGAATGACATTATGAAAGCAATTATTGATATTTTGGAAACAAGCTGGAACTGTAGGTATTTAGGGAGGTGTATTCACTTTAGGGAAATGTACAAGGATATTGTTGTAAAACTTCAAGCTATGCTACATAATCATACATACTTCATAGAATACATGAAAAACATATGATACACAATTATATATCTCTGGCATAACTGAGAAAACCTGATGAGTCTCAGTAGTGAGTTATAGTAAAAATGGGTTGAGAAATAAATAAAATAAACCACTCGACGACTCAATCTATCATCAATTCTTGATTCAGTTGAATTAAAACCGATTCAATTCAGGTTAAATGAATCGAACATTACTATCAGGGTTGAGGAAATATAGTGATACTAGTCGTCAGGCTCGCTTCGCTCGCCATATCGTCTAGCCAGGGGGCTCCGCCCCTGGACCCCCGACTGGATCGTCCAAGAATGAGATCAGCAGGCTCGCTTCGCTTGCCTGCATTTTTCATTTTTGAGCACTTTTTATCATATGTTAGGACAGGTCCAGTGGGGGATCCAGACTAAACGTCTGGCTAAACGGATATGGCGAGGGGAAGCGAGCCTGACTGCTAGTAATATAATTTCCCAGGATTGAAGTAGCAGTGCCCAATCAATTTTTCGCGATAAATGCATTTAAATCTTAAAACTTGGTGCTAACCTAACAAAGTCAACTCAACTTAATGCCAACCTGACAAAATTATAATTTAGTGCCAGTTAACAACTGTTTCGAAGAGGTACTCTATCTAGATTATAGTTCTATAGTAACATATGATATGGAAATTTTCAATTATAATAAGAGATTGGGATAAGAAGAATATACATGGTAAAAGACGAACTTTAAACCCTTAAAAACAACCCTTAGAGTTAAAATATTGCCAAAAGATTTCTTAGTGCGCCTCTAAAGGGCAACTGAACATACCTACCAAATTTGAACGTTTTGGTCGGTAGATTTTAGTTATGCGAGTGAGTGAGTGAGTGAGTGAGTGAGTGAGTGAGTCAGTCAGTCAGTCAGTCAGTCAGTCAGTGAGTGAGTGCCATTTCGCTTTTATATATATAGATTGTCGAGCTAAGAGACACACTTCAACAAAGAGAGGTACGACCGGCTATTTGAAAAGCACAATAATTTTCGGAATTCCTGGCATACCTTGTGCAGCCAACAGCAGTTGAAAGTAAAAAGCATTTCTTATTTCTCTGTCTGGGCACTTCTTGATGTCTAGCTTATTCTTCTCAAGGGCTGTTCACGTCATTTCAAGACAATTCACCAACCAAGTCTCACTTTATTAAGATGTCACTTCAGAGCTTCTCACTGCGCTGTGACGCAATCAGCATGATGTGCAGAATGTGATGTAGGAAGAAAAGAGGGGAAGATGTGAGAGATAAATGGAGTATACCGAAGAAGGTTTAAAGTGAAGGAGAACAGAATATGATAATGCAATAAGAATGATTTACAGAGAAGAATGGAGAGATAAAAGAGGAGAAGAATATGGGAGAGATGAATAGACAGGAGAAGGTTTAAATGGAAGGAAAAGGTGACATAATAAAGATGATGGATAAAAAACGAATCAGGAGAATATGGGAGAGATGATGGAGTACAGGAGGAGGTTTACATGAAAGGAAAAAAGAATATAATGACATCATGATGAAGATCATAATAGCCTATAGAAAAGAATGGAGAAAGAAAGAGAAGGAATTTATGGGAGAGATGAATGGAGGAGGTTTCAACTGGAGGGAGGAATAACATGATGAAGATGATGTACAGAAAAGAATGGATAAAGTGAAGAGAAGGAGATATGAGAAATAAATTGAGTATGGGTAGAGGCTATGAATACAGGAGAAAAAAAGGAGTATTAATGCTGATTGTAGGAAGAGAAAGGAGTCAAAGTAGGAATAATATAAGGATAAAAATAATATAATAGACAAAAACAGACATATGGGAAGAAAAAAAAGATAGACAAAACAGAATAAAAAAGAGGATTTCAAGAGATGGAAAGAACGATTTAGTAGAAAAATGAATACAGTATCAAGAAGAGAATCAATTAATAGTTCAGCCGATTTTTGATTTGTAATTTTGAATTGCATACAATTATTAATCCAACTGTCAACCGATTTGTGATTTGTAATGATAAATTATTACAAATTTTGTAACAATATTCATTGTTCCAATTGTGAACGATGAGGATTATGCGAATAATCATGAGAAGTCAGTCCTGTATAACATTTAATTTTGCTGTCTTGATTTTCTGCGTTGTGTTGTGTCGACTCTGTTAGTGTGTGCGTAGAAGTTATAGTACTAAGAAAATCAACGATTTTCCTGGAGCATCAGCTTAGTTCATGACCTTATAAGGCAAGGAATTTGTGTCGATGATTATCAATCATGCCTTATTTGGTAGGATTTGGAAAAATAGCTGTCACTTGGTGCGGAGAAGTGTCTAAAATTATAGTTGTACCGTTCCTTTTCTTGGCAGAAATTGTGATGAATTTTTTCAATAAAATAGTAACTGCCATTCCAGTTAACGTTGGTTAGGTTCCTATCTAGTGAGGCCATTTACAGCTGTCCACGGCAAGAGGAGAGAAAGCGAAGTGCATTCATTCAGCGTCTGTCCATTGTCGCTAGCAGAACTGAATAATGTAGTCTGATCAGTATTTAGTGTTAATCTTAGCTTTTATGCCAGCTTTAGGCTTGGTAGTATTTGGCCATGGAACCATCTGTTCCAATAGCATGTTCTAGTTTTTCCGCCTCAGTAAAGCTTTAATTAAGAGCAATGTTATAATTCAGAAAAAGTGAAAAAGGCACTTCGTCTAGCGTGTTTCGGACGCTATTTTCCACCGATAATAATAAAAATGGTACCCAATTGTTCAGAAAGATTTGGACATCTGGCGCCGTACCGCCAAATTCCAATTTTCCAACTATAAAATGACTTTAAAATTCGATGAACTTGGAGAAAATTTGGCAAATGTTTGACGTTCAATAGGAAAAAATTTATAAGTGATATCAAAATTTGGCGGTACGGCGCCAGATGTCAAATCTTTGAACAAATTTGGTACCATTTTCATGATTATCGGTTGGAAAATAGCGTCCGAAACACGCTAGAACGAGGTACCTGCAAAGAACTCTCAATCGAGAAAGCTTCAATTCCCTACTAGCCTTCGAAAAAGTGTGGTCGAACTCACTAACACAGTCCCAACTGCTATGATTGTGAGTACAAACACTCACACCGGAGAACTGGGAAACTGGTTTTCGGTCATCGAAACAATTGATTGTTTTTGTTCAATGAGATATTGCCTGTCTTCTTGTCTGCGTTATTGTGTTTTATGTTATATACTATATTCATAAATATAACACTGTACATTGTTATTGTCCAGGAGTGGTAACGTTGGGGGGGGGGTAGATTGCGCAGACTGTGTCCTTGTCATTGTAGTGAGGGGGGGTTTCCAATAGGGTCAATATTGTAACGACTGACGGTCTTCTTGTTTGGAATGTTTTCTGAATCGTGCAGAATCACAAATACTTTGCTTCTGAATAAAATTATGCTTATATGAATCATAACTTTTTTGGGTTTAGGCGCCTGCGCGGTAGATTCTATTAAATTCATAATTGACCAGAAATGAATTCGATTGCTTATAAAATAGAAATATAGACAGTTATCAACTGTCATTGTTCAGTTGTTTACAGGCTGTTGTACATGGTGATCTGCATGTTTACGTGAATCAGGAATTAGGTACTTCTCGTAATATTTGCTACATATATTAGCCCAGTTCTGAATCGTGCTAATACAGTCACAAGTACTTTTGCTTCTGAATAAAACTATGCTTATGAAACATTGTAGCGTTATAATATTTATTAGATTACCACAAACAATATAATGATCGGGAAAGAAAAAACAGGTATTGCCCAAACTTTTTCAATTTCCTAATTCAGTTTCAAATTGTGCAAATATTATGCATAGGTTATGTCCATTTCAATTTTCTACACCAAATCACAATCTGAGAGTATAGATTAGAATAAAACAAACAATTTTAAATTTTGATAGATTGATAGTAAAACTTTTGTAAAAACATGAAAAAAACGTTAAATTCACAAAATAAAGAATAAAACCACTTAAATTTTGAACTCGAAAATATAACGTTCACCTTGGCTATATAACAGTGTTTATGTTATCATGGATAATAAAAACAATTTGATTTGATTGATTATTTAATTATTGGAATCATTTTTTGTTTGTGATTTTCCCTGATAATATACATAAATACATTGAAATATTGATCATGTACTCCAAACAATATTATACTGGAAAAATGAATTCCTATCTAGAATCAAAATAAATATATTTAAATCCCAAGAATGAAGAATCATGATTTTTATTTGTCTATGCATTGTAACGTATTGAATTCGGATGGATAAATAAAAATTCCTACTTGAAGAAATTTATAGGTCTAAGTGGAATAGGCTAATATCGCCAAGATGATAATGTTAAAAGATTAGATAATATCAGGCATCATGGCTAAGTTTATAACGGCCGAATAGAAATGAAAATAATTTTGCTACTTATATAATATTATATAAAATATTGAAAATTGAGGTTAGGCGTAAAATATCTATTGATCGGCGACTAATGATCGACCGAGTCGCATAACGTAGAATCTAGCCAAACACCTTGGCAGAAATTATTGTAACTAAATAGTATGCAACTTGAGGAACAAAAAATCCACATGGATAATTGTTGTAATATGAGAAACAACCTATAATCTGTAGAAAATTACTTTGCATGTAAAAAACGTATTAAAAACCCAGACAAAAATAATTTAAATGTATTAAGGAAGTAGGAGGTTCTAGGCGCATGTATACTATAATAATTGCATGCACCAATCAAATGGTAGCAATTGATAGGCGGTAATAGTGAGCTGATTCAAATATATTTGTATATATTCTATAAAAGATAAGAGTTTGTGAATTATTGTTGTTCAGTTTATGTTTTGAATACAGCCCGAAGGAAGATAAATTATCTTCCTATTATCGCCCACTTGCCTGCCAACCACTACCATGAGATGTCACCAAAAATTGTAGAGTGCAATATCTTACTGTACCTTTTAATAACTTAAAGTTAAATCGAATTATTTTTTTCATAAGACTTTGTGATGCTATTGTAAAGCAAAAGTCATTTGAATATTTTTAATCCCTGGAAGAGACGACTTCGGCCACCAATAATCCAGGACCACCAGGAGTTTGGATCGCCATCAGCAGCTTATAGAAAATTCCAGCACGTGAGTTAATAATATTGAAATAGTGATAGGGCGCCCTCAGTGCTTCAAAATGATATAAGAAATAAAAGCTAGCTCTCGTCGAAAACGGTTTTAAAGATTAAGAAATTGGTAAAAATACTTGCGCAAGTTTATAAAAGGTATAAGATATATTTTATTGAATAGTAACAAGTCAATTCATATATCAAAAGATACACAATCAAAAAGAATACAAAGTTCTAAGCTGATAATACAAATGTTCACATGATCATTGATTCTATAATATAATTTGCGATAATATAATGTAGCTCTAGTTCATTTGATAAATTGATCTATCTATTTTCCGTCAGGTGCCGAATCTTGAGATGAATATATTTATTATAAAGAAATTTATTGGAAACCGTAGAAACTAATATATATTTTGATAAATTGATTTGTCAATTTATCATGCTCTGATTTGAGAAATTTATATATGAAATAGGATTATCCAAATCGACATATGATCATGAAGTAAAAGCACATGGTAGAGTTTCGTGCTATAGAACTCAAAAATAGTATTAATCTGTGATATTTTATTGATTTCGTTTCTTGTTTTGTTATATATTTTGTGTCGCTCTATATTTTTGCTTTGATTTATTTTTGAGATATTTGTTAATATATGTATCAAATTTTTATGGTGTACTATTCATTTTATTCCTCAATACTATAGGAAATAAGTTTTATATTATATATCTATATATATAATTATATTATATATAAGATATATATATATGAATTATCAGTATTATATTATTGCGAAAGCTCCTGTCTGAGCCTATGAAGATTTTAGTAAGATTATATCCTAAGAAAAACCATGACCAGATTTATAATTGTTAAAATAACTCTCATGCTCTACCGATTGACGCCAAGCAAGAGGCTAATCGTTACTCCACCAAAGTACGTGACAGCATGAACCATTTTATTAACAGCCTTCAGCACTTACTGTATCTATATAATACTGGTCATCAGGCTCGCTTCACTCGCCATATGCGTTTAGCCAGACATTTAGTCTGTACCCCCGACTGGATCATCGTAACATATCATAAAAATGCTCAAATGAAAAATGCTTGGACAATCCAGTCGGGGGTCCAGGGGCGGAGCCCCCTGGCTAGACGGATATGGCGAGCAAGCGAGCCTGATGGCTAGTAGTAATATATATTCCCAGGAATAGCTCTGATTGAAGTAGCAGTACCCAATCAATTTTTCCGCGATAAATCAGACCTCCTAAATAGGTATTTAGGAGGTACTGGATAAATTGGTATTTAGGAGGTCCTGGATAAATGCATTTCAATCTTCAACTTGGTGCCAACCTAACAAAGTCAACTCAACTTAATGCCAATCTGACAAAATTTTCAATTTAGTTACCAGAACAACTCTGTGGGTAGATGACACAAGTTGATAAGTCACATTTTTGAACATATTGAGTATGCATATGTTCCAAAATTAGATATAAAGATGGTATCTATATAATAAGAGAGAGTAGGTTGTGTTGTTCGTTTGTTTGCATCAAAAATGTCAACTTGTGGATTGCATACCGGAAAAACGGAATGATTTAGATTCCCAAATTTTGCACATAGATTTTAAAAATATCAATCTCGTGCACCTGGAAGCCCAAATTTAATTTTCCTTTTAGATTTTTCAGAATTAATGTTTAAATTTCATAATGGTACATTCGATTTCATTAAAAATCACCAAATCATATGGTCGAAATTAAAAAAGGTACATCTGTTTCTATATTGCTTTCTACCTGAAAAACATAGATTTGAAACTTCGTTTTCCTGATGCAATGTTTAGGCCTACACGTGGCATGGATTATTAATTTTTCAGCTAGAACAATTTTTGAGACAAATGCTAAATAACGTCTACAGTTTCATCAATGCTGTATCGGCAATATGAAAACGCATGCAGGTCTTTCAATGAAGCTGTTGTTATTTAGATAAAGAAATATATTCTTCCAGTTTATTAATTAAAATCTCAAAATTATTCGAGCCCTGATTGAATGACTGACTCACTGTACATAGGCCTATTTTGAATTCTTCTAGATTTCATTACGTCGAGTTTTAAGAAAGACCCTTGCAAGCACGGGTTACCTGCTAGTAACTAAATGTTGTATCTCTTTATATAGCTGAGATATAGGCCTTGCTCAAGCCTGATCAAGGCTTTTCTTCCAACCCAAGTTGACAAATATTGATAAGTAATATATCTCACCACTCTTCTACCGGTTTGTATTATAATCCAATTATCAAAAGATGGCAAAATTTGATAAGTGTATGTACTGATAGGCTTTTATAAAATCTGAAAATAAATAACCTCTATTGAGAAACAAACCCATACAACTTTGCAAACAGTTCAAGTTTGTTAACTTGATCAATACTTGTAAATAATATCAATATAGTTAAAAAATATTTTCAAATTTCTAAATAATCGATTTTTAAGATATTTCCTATACTGTTACATTGTGATTTGAAACATTTGGCAGATGGCAAAACATGATATCTCTGACATCACTAGCAAAAATCCTCAATAGTTAATTTAAATAAATGTTTTATTCCTTGATATTTTATATTCAAATAGTCAATGATCAGCTGATTATATTAGTGTAAAATGGGTAAGAAAAATATGATAGATAATTTTTGCAGCTATGCCAAACTTTCAAATTGCTCTCCTGAAAAGTTTACAAATCATGACTTATCAGCTTGTGTCATCTACCCACAGAAGGTTCGAAAGGTACTTCTCTAGATTATAGTTCTATATTAACATATGGTATTGACATGTCAATTATAATTTTAAGATATTGGAATAAGAGAATATACATGCTAAAAGTCGAACTTAAAACCTTAAAACCACCCTTAGAGTTAAAATATTGCCAAAAGATTTCTTAGTGCACCTCTAAAGGGCCAACTGAACATACCTACCAATTTGAACGTTTTTGGTCCAGGTAGTTTTTTTGTTCGCGAGTGAGTGAGTGAGTGAGTCAGTCAGTGAGTGAGGCCATTCGCTTTTATATATAGATAGTGCACTCTATATTAATGAACTTGTATGCGATTAGAAGAATTAGTCAAATGAAGTGTTTTGATAACACTGTTGAAGCAATAGAATACCATCTATAGCCAGGCTACTCAAAAGCAGATCCTCATGTTAGAACAGCCGCAGAATGAGTAGACAATGCAGTGTATAATAATAATAATAATAATAATAATAATGATAATAATAATAATAATACTGGACTTTTCTAGGAAGAAGACTGATGTGTGAGAGAGCGCATCCATTGAGAGAGAGTAGAGCTATGAAGGAACGATGTTTGGAGCCAGCATGCTTTTTCACTCCGTCCCATATATCATCAGTGTAATTTACCTAGTACTACACTTTTTGAACAGCCTTCCTGGACATGCCCCTATTTGTGACTGCAAAAAACTATTATTTCATCAACCGTATTATCATCAAAATGAATAGGAACTGCAGTGGAGGGTAACTCTATTAATAAAGTATCTAAATAAAACGCATTCCTCCTTGTAGGAAATAATAAA
>NW_024094267.1:0-11094 GCF_014356525.2 Nilaparvata lugens
ACAATAGTCGGAAAAGAAAAAACAGGCTATTGCCCAAAACTTCTTCTTCTTCCTAACTTTGCCTTAAATCATCCAAATAATATCATATTAACCTACAGACTGATGAGTTTTACAATTATATTGAGCAAAGAAATATGATGGAATATGCGAATATTGAGGTATTACTGTAATGTTTCCACATAGAGCATAAATTTGGACCTTTAGCTGTCCTTTCTCGGAAAGGGTGTAGAGGATAACCTTCCTTTCAGCACCTGACCGTAAAATGATAAAGTAAGTTGGAAATTATAACGGAATACTATGCCCAAACATAGTTAATTGAGATTGAAAGTTGCAGATATCGAAATCAGAATAATCAGTAATCATCAGCGGGTTCTCCAGACTGGGAAGACTCATAAATGTTACAAAAATATGCTTTCAAGCAGTAATATACTGCAAGAGTGCTGCAAAAATACTTGCTTTTAAGTGTTTTGTGACAGTTCATACACTATTGAAAGGTGTGTCCAGTCAAGTTCACAAATGTGCCATAAACAATAAAACAGAGAGAAAAGGCAGACATTGAAATACAGCAGACCAAAGATAGCAGATAGAGAGAGAACCGGTAGAAAGAGAATAATTTCCCCGAGAGAGAGAGAGTGAACAGAGCAAGAACAGTTGATCTTTTGACCGTAGGTTCAAGTAGAGAGGTTTTATTCTATTTTTTATCTGTCAGAAACTGGTTCATAGGTGGTGATGCATTACTTCGCTACCTCTTGTCGAGAAACCAGAGTACGGAATTTGTGTGAACTACGGAGAGGAAGCTCATTTGATACGGACCAGATAATGAAATTTGTGTGAACTGCAGAGAGGATGCTCATACGATACACGTTGCATGATACAGAGTTTTGAAATTTTTTGTTTTAGTGAGTCTCACATGAGAAATAAATAGATATTGAGTGACCATGTCTAACTAATGTCAGAGTTTTCAGGTCGCACCTGATGTACTTCAGGACCACTAGAATGATTTAATGACTTCTTTTCAGACAGCCAGACCGACGACTTTCACGTTTCTGTCAAAATTCTAAATTTTGGTTGAATATTTTTGGACTCCAATTTGTTCAAGTGAAGTTAAATAGCCCCTTTTCAGACATTGGCCTACTTCTATCAGCATTTGGAGAATAAACAGTTTTTGGCCTGTTGGTCGTTTCCTAATCATTCATTCGATTTGTGAATAATGAAATGTAAATAAAAATTTTACTTGGTTGGTTATAAGCATCAGATTGATGAAAGATGATACCAATTCATATCTCTTTATTTTCTCGAGATAAGGGGACAGTTCCTCGTGTGGTTCACAATATATTTATGTTTACTTATTCACTTATCCATAAAAAATAACAATATTGATTGGAAACAACATTATATTGTTGAAACCGTTTGTTGATAAGTTCTGAATAGTGTGTTTGTCTTTTCGATCCCAAAATTTTATAGTTTTTTCAAAGTTTGGAATTTTCGAATTATGTGTAATTAATTTAATGCAATTGAGAAGTATTTTTTTAGTTTTTATTTTTGTGTGTATGGATTGTGAATTGAGTGTGTAATAAAAGGATTTTGAAGTGACACATAACCCAGCTACATTTGGACTGTTGTATGAATTAGAATTGTGACAGTTTTGGGCGTAAGTTAGCCTGTGGTACTTTTCTGTAAGTTTTATAATTCTGAATGATTGATTGATTAAAACAATTTGAGATACTAGTATCTGCTGCTACACCGTTATCGTTTTCTTGTGAACTCTAGAGATTCTGAGATTGTGATTAGTGAACCTAGAAACTGTAGGTTTACTGAAGATTAATGATGGCGTAACAACCGAAATTAGTGTCTTGAATTGTTCGAATAAATCGGTGGTTTGACAATATCAAGACTTTTCCATTCAATATGGATATTTCAACAAGACATAAAACTAACAATAAAATAGCCGATAATTATCTAATAAACTGAAGAATGACTTGATACGAAGAGTGACAAAGTATGAACTGAATATATTATATATTGAAAAATGAAAATTCACTAAATGAAGATTGAATACAGTTTCAATATCAATAGTATAGAGAGTATATCGGTGTGTTGTATTTCTTTCTTTCCAAAACATACATGAAAAAGTCAAAACTAAAAACTTTAAAGCTAAAGAGAAATTAGTGACTGTATAAAATTCATTTTTTTTACAGTAAACTCGTTTATACTGTAGCATGCTAAATCCATCAAATATGCTCTCAGCAATTCCTTAAATTTTGATCTATCAGGTTCATGTCTTATGCAACCTGGGAGACAACCAATACATTTTATTCCCATGTACGTTGGACTTGTTTATATTTTTCCTTATTGTGTTTATTTATTGTAAAATTATTTTATTTCTTGTGTGTAATTATGTATATCTACTTGCCGTGGGAATCTAGATTCGTTAGTTTTTTATTATAATATTGTCCTATAAATGTACGGCGGTACACCGTCATGAACTTTAACTTACTGAAGAATGGCTTGCATGATTGCTCTCTATCAAGATTTAAATTATTCTTATTGCTTCTTTTTGTAATAGGAGTATTTTATTTAAGTTTGAGATGCTTGTTCCTCCATATATTTCAATTCCATATGAAATGTGGGAGTGGATCATTGCAAAGTACACTGCTTTTAACGTTTCTAAGTTGGAAATTTTTGCTAGTCGTCTCAGCGCGAAAATTCCTGAGCTTAATTTTTTTACATATTTTTTGTAAGTGAACGGACCAACTAAGTGTGTTTCCAAGATATAGACCTAGGAATTCAATTTCTTTCTTATTATCTACGGAATTAAGTTGTTTACCTCTATTCACCTGAATAGGGCGAGTTTAATCCATACAATTTATTAAATCAGCAAAATATATTTCAAACTTTTGAACAGATACTTGGATAACATTAGATGAGACTTCCATGTGCAATAAGAGATCTCAAACCCACAGAGAGGCTCACATTATAAAGTCAGCACCTGAAAAAAATTAGTTTGCTCTCCTTGTCTGTCATTGGACAAAGCAGATAGCTCTATCCTTCTCTAGTCTGTTGTGCCTTTCCTCATGTCAAGTATTTGTACACAATGTGATAAATCCACTCCGCTGCCAAATTGTTTGTATTCTATGAAGAAATATAATGTAACACAGTTATCATCAATAATTATGAAAAATGAAAAATAAATAAAATTTTTTGACATATGTAATAATATATTTTTCCACCAGATACCCTGAAAAATGATCATTTGTGCACTGATTGCAGTTCGCAAAGAATCACTTTTCCGCTCTAGTGCGCAAAGTAATACTTTGCATACTCCAGATTTGCAGCATGACAACGCAAAATAGTTAGTAGGTTATATAGAGCATCAGTGCAGGACAATCAAAATTAAGTTGGTAACACCGACTGTGGTGCACGTTATAATATGGCAGAGTGGACATTGATGACAGCGACAGCCACCACATGAGTGCCGCCTTCATTCATTTACATTATTATTATTATTCAATTTTAAATAAATTAAGGTTTTTATTAATAATAAAATTACACAGAAAAACATTTGATGGGTTTCAGGGAATTGTACCCATAATTACCCACTTTTCATATTCAATGGTAACTGTAGGAAAAATTTAATATGAAATACGTGCGCAAAGTTCCTCTGCTGCACTCAAGAAACCATTCCGCCCTCGCCTACGGCTCGGCGTGACGTTTCTTTCAGTGCAGCAAAGTGTCACTTTGCGCACTAGTTGCACAAATAACTATTTTTATACATTGAAACATACAATATAATTCGCAATATGAGGTTGGAGAGGAACAACAGGATTAAGCCCAAAACTGTTCCTTTCCCAAATTTACATAGAAATTGACCAAAAATGGGTTATGTTTACACTTTACGATTTTTCTCCAATTTTGAGTCCAAAATATTTATCAACTATTTTATCAACTAGTATTCAGAATGTTTTAGAAAAGTTGACACCAAATTAAATAAGGAAACTTCACTAAATCATCACTGATAACTGAAAACAACTTTATCAATAATTAAAATTTTTAAACTTGAAATAAACTCAAATTTACTCCTAAAACAACAATATATTCCAGATAGAACCATAATCATATAAAAGAAACAATAATTGATATTATTTAGATATCACATAAACCAGGATAACTTAAATAACGGCCATCTTAAGGCGGTGAAACGGAAAACCAATGCGTTCCACTGACAGTAAAACGTAAATTTCACTACAGACAAGATTCTACAAAAATATTACACTCAATGAAGACAATAGCAGGTTTAAGTTATACTACAATATAGACAAGATGACTAAGAGTGGTTGAAGAAGGAGAATAAGAGTCGTCGAGAAGAGAAGAAGAAGAAGAAGAAGAAAAGAAGAAGAAGAAAAAGAAAGAAGAAGAAGTAGATAGAAGGTGAAGAGACGGAAAAGCTTCTTGAGTCGTGATATGCTTATTAAAAAGTAGCTGTAGCCACATTTTAAAGACAGAAGTCCTGAATGGAATCGTGAACTCAGCTTATAGACTATCTGCTACTCCTCTCAAAGTTTGGGACTATTTTTTTCACTTAATATCCTTCATGGTTTCCCTTTCGCTCTTCTTGTTCTTTTTCCTGTTCCTTATTTATTTCTATCCTGTTCTATTCTATTTCAATACTATTATCACTTTACAAATAGAAAGAGGAAAACTGAAGTGAATAATCACATCGTGGAGTTGTTGTTAAACCTAGGCTGTTTGCCGACACCTTTTCTATGTTATTCTTTTCCTATTCCTTATCTTTTTTTCTCTTGTGTACGTATTATATTGTGTCTCCTAACTTCCCTGACATTAGTTTTCCTCATTCTTCCTCGTCAAATCCCTCACTTTTATCCCATGGTAATGCTATCATGAATTCAAATCCAACTATACCCTTATCTCCAATTTCTCAATAATGATCTATTATAACTCCCCATTCCTTTTTATTCCTACAGATACCTGAAAAGTGACCATTTGTACACTGATTGCAGGCCGCAAAGAACACTTTTCCGCACTAGTGCGCAAAGTGAGTACTTGCGTACTCCAGATTTGCAGCATGACAACGAAAATAGTTAGTAGGTTATATGGAGCACCAGTGCAGCAAAATCAAAATTAAGTTGGTGACAGTGACTGCACTGACTTTAGGCAGGCCCGCCCACCTGACTCATGAATGGCAGTGGAGAACAGTGTTGCCTTGCCTGCATGCCATTATAAGTGCCGCCTTCATTATAGTCATTTCAATGCTCACATAACATAAACCCCCTTCAAGCAGTCACATAAATTTTCAATTGAATTACCAATCATTATAATTCAATTTCAATTAGATTAAGGTTTTTATTAATAATAAAATTACACAGAAAAACATTTGATGGATTTCAGGGAACTTTACCCATGAGTTATCCCTTACTCTAGCTAGCCCCATGTGGGTTGGGGGAGCTTTGAGTCGATCATCGTACTCAAGAATGTGTTGGAAACCAGAATTCACCCTGAATTACTATTCATGGATTATCTCTTGAGAATGGAAAAACAGATTGTGTGTCAAGTCCTCTATTTATGAGTTAGCCCTTACTCTAGCTAGTCCCCTGTGGGTTGGGGCAGCTTTGAGTCGATCATCGTACTCAAGAATGTGTTGAAAACCAGAATTCACCGACAGCATCCATTCTTGTCGTAGGAGGCGACTAAAATGGACCTCAAGGCAACTCCAGAAGTTGCCTTACCTTCAAACCCACGGGAATTTCGGAGGAGCAAAAAGAAAACCCCAAGAGACCAGAGATGGGTGAAGTTCCAGGCACAAATGTGGGTCAAGAGGTTGAGTCGAGGATGGCCGGGCGCTGGGCGCCCTAGAGGCAGTTTGGCGTTCCCTCTCTCAGCGGAAGGACCCACAAAGAAGACCAGGAGTGGAACTCACGTAGGTCACGAAGACTAATCAGTCTGAAGAGACTGTCAAGTATATCACATTGGACTGAAGCAACCGGGTGATGAATGGGATGTTGGTATAGGGAAAACTAATGGTTCTTGTAAATAACACAGGTATTGGTTTGCCTAACTAACATACTACTTGGGAACACAATCAGCTTCGGTTGACGTGTGGAGTTCTTTGAACCTTTGGATCCTTAAATCCGTCCCTTCAAAAGCAATAAACAATAAATACTCTTTCTATTATAAATTGACTATCAATTTGACTTGATAGTTTCTAGTACTGGATCTGATCATATTTACTATTCATATTGAAGGCATTATATTTATAGTTTATATTATTTACGTTTCCATTCATGCAGAGCTCTGCTGTTTTATTTTTGTCTAATTCTTATATTTGTTTAACACTGTAACCATACTAATCAAGAGAATAAAAATGCATATGGAACAGAAACGACCCCACACTGTAGTAACTTAGGGGTTGTTTAAAAACAATTTTTCCAATATTTTCAGTTATACATTGTAATATTGTTATGTAATGTATTTTTGGAAGAGTAAATTCAAAAATTTACCAAAATTTTCAATTTCCAATTATATACCTACAATTTTCCTACCTTCCTATTTCCTCTCACATTGTCAATTTGCGTCGAATTCGAGAAACAAAATCAAATTTTTTCTATAAAATTGGAAACATAACAATAGATGAATATTCTTCTCTCTTTTCTTTTCGTTGCTGATCTAAGTTTTACTTTGCTCTTGATATTGTTTCAAATCAAATCGAAATCAAATCAAAAATTTTTTATTCACAATACAAACAGTTGAGGGTCCTGCCAAACCCAAAGGTTTTTCGGCGGGTGCCCAGTTACAGGAAAAAAATGAATTACAAAAGATAAATAAACTGAGACAAAATAAATATTACACTTCAAAAATTTTAAGTAGAAAATGAAAGAAAACTAATGCAAAATGAAAAAATAAAATAAGAAATATACATCAGATTTTGATACAGAATTAATAAAAAAAAAAGGGAAAAATGAAAATTTATTAGAAAGGAATGAAATAATAAGTTTTTTTTAATGTTAAGTTCATCCACTTTCTCAATTCCCTCCTTCTCCACCTCCCCCACCTCCTCCACCTCCTCCTCCTCCTCCTCCTCCAGCTCTTACAACTACTCCTATCCCCTTCACCACCTCGTCCTCATCCTCCACATCCACCTCATTCTCCTTCACCACCCCAACCACCTCCAACTCCTCCTCCTCCTCCTCCTCCTCCTCCCTCACCTCCTGCTTCACCGTTTCCTCTTCATCCTCTACTTCCTCTACCTCTCCTCCACATCCACCTCTTCCTCATCCTACTGCACCTCGTAAACCTACGCCATCCCAACATAAATGGTGTGAACAAATTCAGAGTACATTGTTGAGAGAATATTTCAAAGCAGCAGAAGTTCTATGACAATAAATAAATCTCCAGGCATAGACATAGCCTACTCCAGATGCCAACACTAGTTGAGAGTCATCATACGAATAACACAGCTGTCATATTCTTCCCATCTCCTTCTTCTGCTCCTCCTTCTTCTCTACCTTTTCTAATCCTCATATCCTTCTATATATTTCTTCCTTCTTCCTCTCCACACATCACCTACTGTACAGTAGCACAAATAAAAAGGATATCTTTCACATTTCATTTTCTCCAATCACTTTTTCCATTCTTCCTCTTCTACTCCCTCTTCTTCTTCTTCTTCTTCTTCGTCGTCGTCTTCTTCTTCTTCTTTATTTTCCAACTTTTACATCTTCTCCATCTTCTTCTTCCTCTCCATTCTTCTTCTCCTTCTCATTCTTGTTTTCCTCCCTCTCCTCTCCTTCTCCCCTATTCTTCATCTGCTTCTTACCCTTCTTCAACTTTTCCTCTCGACATATTCCTCTCTATATTATCTCTTTCATCTTCTTCTCTACACATCACCTGCAGTAGCACAAACAACCATCTTCCACATTTCATATTCTCCAATCATTTATTTCATTCCTCCTCTTCTACTCCCTCTTCTTCTTCTTCTCTGTCTTCTCTTCTTCTTGTCTTCTTTCCTTTCTTTCTGTCTCTCTTTTTTCAACTTTTTCATCCTCTTCATCTCCTTCTTCCTCTCCATTCTTCTTCTCCTTCTCATTCTTGTTTTCCTCCCTCTCCTCTCCTTTTCCGCTATTCTTCATCTGCTTCTTCTACTTCTTTTTCTTCATCTCCTTCTCCACCTTCTACCCCTTTTCCTTCTTCATGTACTCCTTCTACTCCTTCCTTCTAATCTTCTTTATTCATATATCTTGTCATTCCTTCTCCTTTTTCTAATTCTTCTTCTTTTTCTCTTCAATCTTCTTCCTCTTCTTTCCTTCTCCTTATTTATCTCCTCCTCCCGCTTCTTCATCTACTTCTTCTTCATTTTCTTCTTTTTTTATCTTTCTCCTTCGTCTTCTCCCTCATCTTCTTCTTATATACTCATCTCTTCTTTTCCATCTCCTTCATCTACTTCCTAACTTCTCACTCCCCTTACTCTTAATCTTTTTCTTCTTCTTCTTTTTATTTTTTCCTTCTTTTCTTTTTTCTCCCTCTTCTTACTCATCTTCTACTTCTTCTCCTTCTTCTTCTTCTTCTTCTTCTTCTTCTTCTTCTTCTTCTTCTCTTCTTTTTCTTCTTCTTCTTCTTCTTCTTCTTCTTCTTCTTCTTTCTTCTCCTTCTCCCTCTTCCTCTTCTCCTCTACCCTTCCTTCTGTCTCCTCTATCTTCATCTGTTCCCACTCCATGACACTTTCTATGATTGTAACACATCATCGCTCACAGTAGCACGACCAAAAATGACCCTACATTTCATCGTCTCCCATATTCTTTGAATTCTCTTTCTTCTTTCCTCTATTCTTCTTCTTCTTCTTCTTCTTCATCTTCTTCCTCTTCTTCTTTCCCCTCTTTTTCTTCACCTTAATATTCCACCGACGGTAGCACGACTGAAAATGACTAGACACATTCTTATACACCTTCCAATGTATCTCACCACCTGGCTTCACTTCTCGGTTATATTTTCTTCTTTCTTCTTCTCCCTCTCCCTCTTCTCCCTCTCCCTCTTCTTCGTCCCTCTTTCTTCTTCTCTATTCTTATTCTTCTCCTTCTGTTTCCACCTGTTACTCCTTCACCTAAGAATATGAACTTCAATAATATTAAAGAATTTCCAAACTAATAAACAAATAACTAGTTCATTCTTTGATCTTCTTCCTCTACTTAAAGTTTTTCTTCTTCATCATGAGGAACATTTGAAAGAGATAAGATTAAAGTTTAAGAAATGAAATTAAGATAATTGATGAGAAGAAAATTTGAGTTGAATAAGAAGAATTTGAAAAAGTAGAAGATGAAGACGAAGAAGAAGAGGAAGGAGAAGAAGAAGATGAAAAATGAGAGAGAGAAGAAGAAGAAGAAGAACAGGAAAACTAGAAGGAAGGAGAAGAAGAAGAGGGAGAAGAAGAAGGAGTAGATGAAGAAGATGAAAAAAGGTGATGAAGAAGGTAAGAAAGAAATGAAGAAGGAGAACGAGAAAACGAAGAAGAAGGGAAAGAAGAAGAAGAAGAAAGAGAAGAAGATGAAAAGGAGAAATGAAGGATATTATCAAGAGACAATCATGACTTAAAAAGTTGCACTAAAAAAAGATCAAGAACGAAAAAATAACGAAGCAAGGATGAATCAGCGCGTGAATTTTCTAGTAGAATGATGAAGTTAATGAATTTTCATGTGTGGAATGGAGATAATGACCTTGGCTGCATGTCTGCTTTCTGTTTTAATTACGATTAATTTTTCATACTAATTGATCAGCTCTTGACCAGTCTCCGAAACATTCTTTAATTGGAGGTTACATGAAGCTTTCCCATTTCCAGGTGACCAATTAGATTCGTTATTTCCGAAACGAGTTCATGAACTAGGAATTACGTTTGAAAATTCGCCAGGAATTCATAGTTTTTTTTCTCCAACAACCCATCTATTTATTTTTTCAATCATATATTCATACATTCATTTATTTATTTGGGGTTTATTAATAATTGACATTCATTGATCAACTATAGTGAGATCAAGTTTAATGGCAGTGAAGAAAAATAAGAGAACATCGTTGCCGAACCTCTGTCTTGTCATTCTATGGACGGTAGTGATACAGGTTTATGATTATAATCTTATGGTCTCTTACATAATGAAGGAATAATTGGCGTAAAGGATATGAAATTCACGAATTACGCGAAAATCACGTTCGAACTATACTAGACTGATTAAGTTGAAATTTTGCATAAATATTCTTTAGTTATAGAGGGTGGATATATGCCTATTTTAAATACTTCAAGATTTCAGTAGATCAAGTTTTCAATTTGTCGAGTATTTAATTAAACCGTTGCGGAGCACGGGTTACCTGTGAGTACACATTAATAAAAACACAAAAATTTGTAATTTTTATTCCTTGAAAATAGAATACAAGTCAACACCAATACAATAACAATGGATATGCAAATGATTTGTGAAAGAATCATTATCAATCAATTTTCAAGGGAAGCAAATTATGGAAATGATCCTGGCAAATAATGAGACAAACGACCAATAATGGCTGACAAAAACCAAAATGGCGGCGTAGATTGATGAGCACTGCACGCGGAGATTAATGAGAGACGCAAAATGAGGAACACTGAACACCGGCTGCTTTGAAATTGAACTCGGTTGCTTCACAAACTTTGTAAAATAACGCGGCAAAGTTGCGATGCGATAACGCCAATTCACGCAAACAACGTTGATGAGTCGTTAAGTGGCCGCGTGGCGCCAAATTTAAACTCATCTCCTGTTTTAATAATCTTATACTTCTTCTTCTTCTTCTTCTTCTTCTTCTTCTTCTTCTTCTTCTTTTTCTCTTTCTTCAACTTGTCCTTTTCCTTCCCTATTTTCTTCTTCTACTCATTCTCCACTCTATCTCTTATGTTTCATCTCCTTATCCAACTTATTCTTTCTAATATTCTCCACCTTTTTCTCTTTCTCCTCTTTATTTTTCGACTTCTCTCCTCTTCATCCTTATTTTTCCACTTTTTCTTCTTCCAGTCCCACATCTCCTTCTACTCCCAGTTCTACATTTTCTCTACTCTTCATTTTTCTACTT
>NW_024094268.1:0-10105 GCF_014356525.2 Nilaparvata lugens
ATGTTAGGACGATCCAGTCGAGGGTCCAGACTAAACGTCTGGCTAAACGGATATGGCGAGTGAAACGAGCCTGACGGCTAGTAATATAATATTCCCAGGAATAGCTCTGATTGAAGTAGCAGTGCCCAATCAATTTTTCCGTGATAAATGCATTTCAATCATCAACTTGATGCCAACCTAACAAAGTCAACTCAACTTGATGCCAACCTGACAAAATTATTAATTTAGTTACCAGTTAACAACTGTTTCGAAGAGGTACTCTCTCTAGATTATAGTTCTATATTAACATATGGTATGGACATTTTTCAATTATAATTGAGAGAATATACATGCTACAAGACGAACTTTAAACCCTTAAAAACCACCCTTAGAGTTAAAATATTGCCAAAAGATTTCTTAGTGCGCCTCTAAAGGGCCAACTGAACATACCTACCAAATTTGAACTTTTTTTGTCTGGTAGATTTTTAGTTCTGCGAGTGAGTGAGTGAGTCAGTCTGTCAGTCAGTGAGTGAGTCCCTTTTCGCTTTTATATATACAGTAGATACAATACGAACACAATAACAATGGATATGAAAATGATCTGTGAAAGAATCATTATCAATCAATTTTCAAGGGAGCACATTATGGAAATGATCCTGGCAAATAATGAGACAAACGACTAATAATGGCTGACAAAAACCAAAATGGCGGCATAGATTGATGAGCACTGCACGCGGAGATTAATGAGAGACGCAAAATGAGTGAACACTGAACACCGGCTGCTTTGAAATTGAACTCAGTTGCTTCACTAACTTTGTAAAATAACGCGGCAAAGTTGCGATGCGATAACGCCAATTCACGCAAACAACGTTGATGAGTCGTTAAGTGGCCAAGTGGCGCCAAATTTAAACTCATCTCCTATGTTTAATAATCTTATACTTCTTCTTCTTCTTCTTCTTCTTCTTCTTCTTCTTCTTCTTCTTCTTCTCTTTCTTCATCTTGTCCTTTTCCTTCCCTATTTTCTTCTTCTACTCATTCTCCCACTCTATCTTCTTATGTTTCATCTCCTTATCCAACTAATTCATCTTCCTCTTCTTCTTCCTCATATTCTCCACCTTTTTCTCTTTCTCCTCTTTATTTTTCGACTTCCCTCCTTTTCATCCTTATTTTTCTACTTTTTCTTCTTCCAGTCCCACATCTCCTTCTACTCCCAGTTCTCCCTTTTTTCTACTCTTCATTTTTCTACTTTCTCTTCTCATCATCCATATTTCATTCTACTCCTTTTCTCCTACCTTATTTTCTGCTCATCCTTATCTATTTCCTTGTTGCTATTTTTCTTCTTATTGTTCTTATATTTCTCTCCTTCATCTGTTCCTCATCCTACTCCTCCTCCATGTTCACTTTTCACACCTCATTCTGTTTTTTTTCTTCTCCTTTCTACATCTTCATCTCTTCAACTCCTCTCCTCCATCTTTAATATACTCCATACTTTTTCTCCTTCTTGTTATTCTTCTTCTGCTTCTTCTACATCTTCCCATTTTCCTACTTTTTCTCCTTGTCCTATCATTGTTTTTACTTCATCTTCTCCTCCATGTTCCCCTTTTCCTCAATCCTCCCCCTTCTCATCATTCTCCTTCTGCTACTCCTGCTTCATCTCCTTATTTTTCTTATATTTATTGTTATTGTTCTTCTACTCCTTCTCCATCTTCCACTTCTACTTCTCTTTCTTCTTCTTCTTCTTCCTCTTCTTTTTCTTTTTATTGTACAATTGCTTATCAGGAAATATTCATCCTATAGCAAGCTTCTTTTTCTTCTTCTTCTTCTTCTTCATCATCTTCTTCTTCATCTTCATCTTACCATTTTCTTAATCCTTCTTCTCATTTTCCTCCCCCTCTTTTTCTTCTCCTCCTTCTTGTTCCCCCTTCCCTAATTCTTCCTCTTGCTCCTCCTTTATTCATCTTCTCCTTGTTCATCTCCTCCATCTTCCTTTTTTCCTAATTCTCCTCCTCCTCCCTCCTCCTCCTCAATTTCTTGTTCATCTCTTCGCGTGAAATAATGTGCACTGATGAGCAAGAGAGAGGTCGCCAGTTTGCTAAGAAAATTGCATCAGGAAATTTGTTGAACAGGCTGCCTTGCTTTCATATTCATCAACTTGATAGACAGTATGCTAATTTCGCTGCTACTGTTAATTAATTTCATCGGTTAACTTTTATTCGTTTAGTTGAAAAGTGATTAGCGAAGTTGGCTCAACTTTTGCTAAATGATAGAATGAGTTGGAAGTGATATAGCGATCGAGGTCCACGTTATAATGGCAGTGTTTGATTAGCAATGGTATTGCTATCCTTGTCTATCATTCATCAAAGCGGATAGCGCTATCTCTTTCTCGCTTTGCTCTGTTGCCAGAACGTCTTTTAAACCTGTTGTTCCTCCCGAATCATTCATATCGAAATGATGTATCAATATAAAAATGAATATATGAATAAATTGATAAACAATGTACATTTAGAATTCATTATGATATTTATGAAAAGTATGATTTCTTGCTTAATAAAATAATTGATTATTTTAAAACAAGAATGAACAGTTAATATTACATCAATAAACCAGTATTAGCTACCGTCTAGTATCTAGTATTACAATCCTTGTCTATCATTCAACAAAGCGGATAGTTCTATCTCTTTCTCGCTTTGCTCTGTGCCAGATCGTCTTTTAACAATGTAGAATTAATAGTGAATTAACAAAAAATTCCAATTAACAAAATTCATATGAAGTTATGAAAAATGAAAATATTATTCTTGCATGATAATATAATTGATTATTTTAAACGAGAATGAACAGTTAATATTACATCAATGAACCTGTATCAGCTACCGTCTATAGAAGGCATTGACAAGACAGAGGATCAGCACCGTTGTTCTCCTATCTTTCTCCACTGTCATTATAACGTGGACCTCACTATAGATAGATAAATGCCTTTTACTTTACAATAATATAAAAAGTGATGTGGGCGAAATTTAGGCAATAAGAGTCCCCTCTTCTACAGATGGAAATAAATTGAAAGTTGCATTTGCTCAAAGCTAGTCAATTATAATTATTATTAAACGAAATCCCAATTAGATGCTTAAAGAACCCCGAAGACTTTGCTACTGAAAATATTAACAACAGAGCACACAGCTATATGGAAATTTGATGAGCGCTACTATTCAAAAATTATTGTCAGTTTCCTGGCTGACAATTAATTTTTGTGTAGTAGCGCTCATCGAATTTCCATCTAGCTGTTTGCCCTGTTGTAAATATTTGCAGTAGCAGAAGTCTTCTGGTGAATTACAGCATTTATTGGGATTTCGTTTATAATAATTAGTCCCCTTTTCCACTCAACCCATGAAGTGTAGGGATACTGCAAGTATGTATGTTTAGTGCTGGAATGACCTGAAAGAAGTTGTGAGAAAATTTAAAAGTCGAGGAAAATAAAACATGAGGAGGAGGTCCAAGGATATGTTTAATGATGATATGTTCATCTATTGTAATTATAATGATGCAAAAATAGTTTAACTTGGAATAGATCAGCGAAGAAAAAATGAACTACAGAAAATTTATGATACAAAAACCTAACCTCAAAACATTTTGTTCTTCGATCGACACACATGTATTACGAACATGTGTGTTCACACATGTTCAACACACTTGTATTGTTGTTAGAGGCCACCCTTACTTACGATCAGTAAAAAATGTTAGAACTCTACTTAAATAATGAATAAAGTAGTTAAGCTGCGTTTACACCAAAGTTATTAAAATGTTTATTTTCCGTCCCTATAGATTCTATTAGATTGAACGGAACTTGACAAACACATAATATGTGTTTGAACCATATTATGTTCATCATGTGTATAGTTATGGTCAATCTGATAGAATCTATAAGAACGGACAAATTAGCATTTTGTTAATAACTTAATCCTTATAGATTTTATTAGATTGAACGTAACTTATCTTACACATGATGAACATATGTGTTAGTCAAGTTCCGTTCAATTTAATAGGAACTATAAGGATAAAGTTATTAACATTTTGTTAATAACTTTGGTGTAAACGCAGCTTTATTGTTATGATTTTTCAAAGTATCTAGGTTGAAATGATGCTAATTGGAATTATGGTTTTTGGTTTGCAGCCTCATCGATTTGGCCATTGACACATATCGTCGGGCCATTGAGTTGCAACCCAACTTCCCAGATGCCTACTGCAATCTGGCCAATGCACTCAAGGAGAAAGGACAGGTCAGTATTTCACCTACATTTTCAATAAATAATCAATATCTTCGTTCTTTTGTGGGATGAATTGAAATGTTGAAATTTAATCACTTGCTTCATAAAAGCTTGATACATTGATTACTTGTGAGCTCACTAGACTGATATAGTTATTTAAGTTACTTGGCCGCGAAGTAGCTATTTGCAGGGCAAGCTGATGATTCCAGTTGAGGCATTAGGCAAGATTGGAATTTTATGCAAACCTTGCAAAAAAAATTCACCGCCAAGTACTGTAACGGCATATAGGTAAAGAATAGTTTGCGGGGTAATATTCACGGCTTTGCAAAAACATCAGGGCTTCAGAGACCCTAGATCCTTGGATGGAGGAGGCTCCCCACAGAGCATCCTTGAAAGATGCCCCTAGACACAGAGATTCTTCATGAATGAGAGAGTTGCAAAGTATCACCAACAATCGAAGAGCATGTTGAACGAATGTCAGCTGATAGGCTGTGTTGTGCTAAAAGGACGTAACTCCTAATGCACAAGCTCTTGTGCATTTTTTTCGGATGCAACACGTTGCTTTTGAGAAGATACAAAAGAGCATCTGTTGCTTATGGGAAAGATAAATTTTCAAAACCTGTACAGGTCCCGGACTATAATAATGACCGATATTTTTCGCTGGTACAATCAACAAATAAGTTTTAAATGAGTAACCAACAACAAATGACTGAATGATACGTTACCTACCTCACTTGTTTCAATTTAAAAGTAGGAAAAAGTTGTGAACAAACGCAGCTTATCAGACTTCTTATTGATTACCAATGACATCTGCAGTAGCACACGACGAGAAAACATAAGGACCAGGGTTTCTCTCGTCGTGCACCATTTAATTCTCCCAATAAATACACAGAAACTGGGAGTGATCGGAACGTGACTTTCGGAGAGACCTTAACTTTTCCGTGCTCAAATTGAGATTAGCTGTTTTTATTCACATTGTTCGTGAAACTATATCTTGCAACCTAGAAAATGTCCCGGAGATTTAAATTTCTGTGCAGTGTAGCGAAATAGAGTTATGTATTAAGAGCGTAATGCGCGAATTTATCGCTCGCGCAAAACAGTTATCCGCTTCGTGTCTTGTGAGCGTCGCGTGATAATTTTGCAAGAGCGGATAAAGAAGCATTACACGCGAATTACAATTTTTTTTCTACAACTGCCCAAACCTGTTAAATTACTCATATCTGGTACAATTGCCCACTTTTTGGTCAAGATCCGACCTACTTTTGGCGAGCTGCTTATCATCAGCTGATAAGCGAGCGTAAAGAAACTCTTTTGCGCATGCGCGAATAATTAGCAAGCGTGAAGAAAATTACTGCGCATGCGTAGATGGTTACGAGCGAAAAAGTTGATTCTCCTCAGAAATAAGCTGTTTTACAAGGAGAATGAGCATGTATATTCTTTTTTATGCGCAGTTGTAGAAATAGTTATTTGTTTATCTAGAGTGAAAAGTACGACTTTTTCTCCCTGTGGGAAAAAGTTTGAAGCCCGAGGCAAAGCCGAGGGCAACAATTTTCCTGAGGAGAAAAAGTATTTTTCGCTCGTGATGTACACAACATTTTTTCTCCATCTACATTTTTTGATAGAAACTGCAAATAAAATCATTTAATAACTTACGTATTGGTGACAATGTTTCCTAACAACATAACCTAAAATCTAAAACCTAAAAACGGTCGTCTGATTGGCACTGCCGATTGCGCTATCTATCGGCTAAAGTTGTAACAATTATATCAGCTGAGCGGCTACCAAAAATGGCTGACTCCAGATAACGCGTTTCAGATTTGAATTGCAGATCAAAAATATTTGTTGGCTGGTATTTTGAATAGAATAAAATATTTTAAAAATTGTATAAATTTTATCGTCTTCTTCTAATATTAAGAATATAATATCATACAATAGTATATTCGCACCTAGGGCCGAAATGAGACTTTTCCGGCTCGAAATCGGTTTTCAAGTCCGAGGCCGTAGGCCGAGACTAGAAAAGATTGAGAGCCGGAAAAACAATTTTGCCCATGGTGAGAACGTTATTTTTCGCCACACGGAAAAATAATCAATATAAATATGAGAATAATTGTTTATTAGGCACTTCCGAAAGCAAACAGGAAGGTCATAGCTCTAGCAAATCTGAGGTAATCTGAATATCAGGAAATTGTCCAAGTATTTTTATTTTTTATTTTTTTCTGATTGTCTAAATACCTAAAATTATGTTCAATTATGTAAGGGTTGAATTTATACTTTTTATTCTCCAAATGACAATAAGATGATATTATTATAATGTTTTGATTCTTGAATGATAAACACAAAAAATTAAAAGATTTTGATCAGCTGTTTTAGCACACTTGAAATTTGGCCAATCTGAATGTCAACGTCAACAATCTTCAATTATGTAAGAGGTTGAGTTCATACTTTTATTCTTCCAAATGACAATAAGATGATATTATTATAAATGTTTTGATTCTTGAATGATAAACACAAAAAATGAAAAGATTTTGATCAGCTGTTTTAGCACACTTGAAATTTGGCCATCTGAATGTCAACGTCAACAATGCTTGTTGTCGTTGACTTCGGAAGTTTAGATTAGAAGTTCTATCCTACTCTGAAAATCGAATTTGAATAGTTTAATATATTTAACTTATCTGTATTTCACTCATCCAAATAAAATGATAGTATATATTGCAGAATACTTAATTCAATTCTAAAAGCATAAACTTATTCCGTTACATAAACTATTTGTAAAAACGTTCAGCACCATGGATATTGCCCAAGTAGTTCAAAATTATCCACCAGTTTCGTGATGAACGATTAAACGCAGTACGATTAAACGCAGGTTTGAGGTTAGATTCTATTATACTCTGAAAATCGAATTTGAATAGTTTATAATATATATCTTATCTGTATTTTATTCATCCAAATAATATGATAGTATCTTATTGCAGAATACTTATTCAATTCTAGAAGCATAAACTGATTCCGTTTCATAACTTATTTTGTAAACACGTTCACATCGAATCAGAATCAGCTGACTTCAAGGTTATTTTACAGCCCTAGGGCCGTAAAAAATTTTACCGGCCTGGTCAGAAAAACATTCATTTTCGCGGCTCCATATGACGCACGAAAACCAGCTCATTACATCCAAGTGGGGCGAAAACATATATTTCATGAGTTGATCAAATTCTGGTTGTGGTATTGAATTCAGTTTACTCAATGACAGACACCTCTATTACCTTTCTCATCTGAGCTTAGACCTTCTAATCCATTACAATGTGATTTTGAAATAGAGATGCTTCCCATGTTATTTAAATGGAGTCACTTTTCCCCCTAGGGAGTTTTCTGTTTTTTACTACCGAGAGCGAAAAAGTGACACTTTAGTATTATGTTTCAGGGAGTAAAGTAAGTACATTAGAAGTAGGAGGAAAAATTCATTTTTTTGAATTTCAAAATAATTGAAGTATGTGGAGTGATGCATTTTATTTGTTGAATAGCACATTGACCAGTATATGTGCTGCTTGTTATTGATCACAGGTTCTTGAATGAT
The DNA here is from genome assembly GCF_014356525.2 of Nilaparvata lugens. Classification (NCBI taxonomy): domain Eukaryota; kingdom Metazoa; phylum Arthropoda; class Insecta; order Hemiptera; family Delphacidae; genus Nilaparvata; species Nilaparvata lugens. Next base: position 7,810 of record NW_024094268.1, read on the forward strand.
TTATGGAACACATTCCTAAATCTGTCATCCCTTTCTTCTTCTTCTTCTTCTTCTTCTTCTCTTCTTCTTCTTCTTATTCTTACTTATTCTTCTTCTTCTTCTTCTTCTTCTTCTTCTTCTTCTTCTTCTTTTCTTCTTCTCCATCTTCTTCTTCTCCTTCTCCTTCTCTTTCTCCTTCGTCGTCTTCTTCTTCTTCATCTTCTTCTCTCCATCTGCTTACACATTTTGATCAAGAAGAGGGACGCTCTGCATGTTAGTGTATGCTAAGTCAACGTTTTGTATCAAGTTGTAAGTTTTCAATCATTTTTCAATGTTTGTTTGTTTGTTTTTTAGGTGTCGGAGGCGGAAGAGTGCTACAACACGGCACTGCGACTGTGTCCCACTCACGCCGATTCTCTCAACAACCTGGCCAACATCAAACGCGAGCAGGGTTACATCGAGGAGGCCACTCGGCTCTACTTGAAGGCACTCGAGGTCTTCCCCGAGTTTGCCGCCGCCCACTCCAATCTCGCTTCTGTCCTCCAGCAACAAGGTAAACGACAAACTGCAACAAATCTAGAAGCAATGTGTGTGTATAATTCATTGGAAATTTCACTTCTAATGTTTTATACTATAGTGAGGTCCACGTTATAATGGCAGTGGAGAAAGGTTGGAAAACAACGTTGCCGATCTTCACTGTCAAGTCAATGCCTTCTTGATTGACGGTAGCTGATACAGGCTTATTGATATTGTTATTAATATTAATATTGTTCATCCTCGTTTAAAATAATCAATATTATATTTTATTAGGCAAGAAATTGTTGTTTCCTACAGATACCTTGAAAAGTGACCATTTGTGCACTGATTGCAGGCCGCAAAGAATCACTTTTCTGCACTAGTGCGCAAAGTGAGTACTAAAAGTTAGTAGTTATATGGAGCACCAGTGCAGGAAATCAAATTAAGTTGGTAATACTCATAGTGAGGCCCACGTTAAATGGCAGTGGAGAACAGCGTTGCCTTACCATTATGTGCCTTGATTATAGTAATTTCAATGCTTACATAACATAACATAAACCCCCTTCAAGCAGTCGCTTAAATTTTCAATTGAATTACTAATCATTTAATTCAATTATTATTATTCAATTTTAAATAAAAAGGTTTTTTATTAATAAAATTACACAGAAAACATTTGATGGATTTCAGGGAATTTTACCCATAATACTCACTTTTCATACTCAATGAAACTGTTGGAAAAATTTAATGTGAAATACGTGCAAATAATGTTGAAATAGTTATTTGTGTAACAGTGCGCAAATTCTTTTGCTGTACTCAAGAAACCATTCCGACCTCGCCTACGGCTCGGGCGTAAACGTTTCTTTCGGTGCAGCAAACTGTCACTTTGCGCACTAGTTGCACAAATAACTATTTCAATAATTTTATAATGATTCCGATGAAATATTTGTGAATTAATCATTAATTCTAGTTTGTTAAAAGCCGATCTAGCAACAGAGCAAAGCGATAGAGAGATAGCAGTATCCGCTTTGTTGAATAACAGACAAGGATAGCAATACCATTGCTAATTAAACTGCCGTATAACGTGGACCTCACTATATACTCCAAAATTGTCATAAGTCAAAGAAAATTACCGAATCATAACATAGACTTACCTGTCAAGTGCCTTACTTGAAGCTCGAGGTCCAAGACAGGAGAACAGTTCAAAAGACCATAGCAGGGTGCCAAGCTACCACGAACGAATGCACATCATCAAAATGGCTTCCGCAGTTACTTCCGCGCCACGAACACACAACGTACGCTTTTCTATCAGCTGATGCTATGTTATTATTTGTGTAAAGTGTTTCGGAAGGACATGTTAAACCGTCGGTGATGTCAGAGGTCCTGAAATTGATCAGGTGCGACCTGAAAATTCTGACACCAGACTTGCGCCAGCCAGGTCACTCGATATTATTATAACTGTATCTAACTGTTACTTACAACTCTATCTGTAAAGAAACAGTTAGGCTAGGCACACACCAGTTAGTCAAGACAAGACGAGTCACATTCAGTCACAATACTTAACATTGTTGCTTATGACGCAACTCACACTGATTAGTCATTGCAATTAGACATGTCTCCATAAGGAACTATGCGAAGTATTGTGACTAAACGTGTCTGATCATGTCTTGTCTTATCTTGACTAACTGGTGTGTGCCTAGCCTTAGACCCTGATGTGATAAACATAGAATCAGCTGATTAAACGTGTAAGGCTCAACTCACATTTACGCGACTCGAGTCGTATGTGTTTTCAAATAGTGACACC
>NW_024094269.1:0-9576 GCF_014356525.2 Nilaparvata lugens
CATTGTGTTGATCTCAGGGATGTCAGATGTGTAGCAGCTGGTCAATGGACACCTCGTCTACACCAAGTTCACCAGGTTGCAGGCGACCCTCGGTCTGATGATGGTGGATGCCCTCCAGTATCCACTCTCTAGTCATGCTGGGATAGTCAGCATAAGAGCAGGAGGCACACTAAGGAGTGCCAAGTGCTTCTTAAGATTGAGGTGCCCTCTGGAACGAGCTGATGGTAGGATCTGGTAGTGGGACGTACTCAAGGTGCAGCCAGGTGTTGCCTTCATATGTCCAGTTCCATGGAGTGTCAACTCATGTACAATGATCTGGTTGCCCTGCTGACATTGCGAGACAACCTGCCGCTTGGATGCTACACTATAATCCAGGTGTCATCTTGATCATTCCAGACCCAAGTGTCTGCTGGGTCGGCGGCAAGCACAGTCAGCTGACACTGTTGTTGAGCTGCAGCAAGGTCGTTCAGGAACAGTGCACTCAGGCAGGATGGATGATGTCGGCTGTGGACTGGAGTCATCATGAGTACAGTCAATGGCCCCGCTTCACACTGCTCCAGTTGTTTGGTGGATGACTGCAAACCGAGCCTGATCAGGTGTCATCAGCAAGCGGTGGGCAGGCTTCAGCTGGTATTGTACCATCAGCTGGGTCTGGTTGTCACGAACTGGCAATGCAAAACCCTGGAAAAGTTCAAATCTCCGCCCAGGAGACACTAATGGCACCGTCACAATCAGTTTTATCAAGCCACCAACGGATACAGCACGCACTCGCATGATATTGTAGTAAGATAAGCACTGGTGGGGTTCGTCCCAAATGGCAACTCCAACCATCTGACAGGCTTGATCGAACTTTTTCCAGAATATTACTTAACTCAACAGGAGACAATAAATTGATACTTAACCTACCATATGACACTTCATAATAATCTTATCAGTTTTCTTAAATCTAACAAGCATTACTACTTGCTAATCTTAAATTCTGTAGGGCTGAGGATGTGTTAATATAGACATTCAAAAGTTCTTCGATCTAAACCACCTTTTGGTTAAGTTTCTTTATTGCAGAGACTATCTCATTAGTGTTCTTTGAACATTCCCTTGCAATTTCAACCAGCTCTCTACTGTTTTCTGCCACTCTGCGACTTAAATGTCGGGTCAGGGTCAAGTGTTCCTTCTCCACATGAATGAGGCCTGCAGTTTGAGTTTGGAGTGCTTCCTCGCTGTGTTTCACTGACTGCAGATCCTCGTCTTCTGCACTCCAAAGATTACATGAAGAAGTTCTCCTCCCACATTGATCAGCCCCCTTCTTCCCCTTCCTTGGTACAGAAGATCCATCAGGGTTCGAACGGAGTCAGAGATGTCATCCTGCATATCGCTGATGCTGCTGAAGGCTTGCTTTTGAATGTGTAGTGCAGGTATTTTTTCTGAAGCAGTGGTGATGGCATTCTGCATTTCTTGGGTCTGATCGTGTAGTTGAGAGAGTTTGTGACTGATTTCAGTGATGTTGATAACTACCAGGATCCTCCAATAGTCATCTGTCATAAGGACATCTGCTTTCTTCTGGAACCATACTCCTTGTTGATTGATGATCTCTTCACATGATAGGCCGATAGCACCTGCAACTGATGAAACAGCTGTGTCCAGTCTTGGAACGGGTTCATGTTCTGTTAGTTAACTCATCTGTACAGTGTCCTTGCAGTGTTAGATATCTGACCCTCATACCCTTTTCTTGCCACTCAATAGTTGCATTCCTCAGCCCAGTTATTTACAGCAACTTAATACTATACCAACACAATTAATCTTATCCTTCTAATATTAACCAATACGATTTGTAATCAAAACATCCAGAGAACAAAATACACTATCTGTCAATGGCTCTCCATTGAATATGAATATTTCAAACAACAACTAAACAATAAATTCTTAACCTAAAGTCACATGAATCTCAATTACTAGATATCGCAGCCAATTACAAAAGTGTTCGATAAAATTCACAAACAAAAAATCAACAACAAACAATTTGGATCCTCTGAATTTTCAATAAAACTTCAACAACTGGGTATAGCAGCATGTGATCCTCAACAAAGTCCTTGTAGGCTTACACCTTCCACCAAGGATTGCTCAAACCTCTACCAAACAATACTCGACTCAGCTATGCTTTAGGACAGACACACTTCCTCCCTGCCAGATAGCCATGCTTCTACAGTTCCAGACAGCCATGCTTCTTCCCTGCCAGACCTCCATGTCTGCAGTTCCAGACAAGTCACGCTTCCTCCCTGCCAGACAGCCATGCTTCTGCAGTTCCAGACAGCTGTGCTTCCTCTCAGCCACATGCTGATGAGTCTCATATTTGAGCTAGTGACACCTTCACTTGCTCCTGATTTTCTCATGCATACCCTAATGCATGTTGTAACTGCACACCCTAGGCAGTTACCTGTGCACACATCTCATGTGTGACTTCCTTGGGGCACCAACAATGTTGCTTCCGACAGTCGACTACTTATCTCTGTTACTCTAGGTCGAGAGATAGAAATATTCTTCTCATCTTGGCATTGTCATTAATTTGATACCTTCTGTACTCGTTGGACTCCATCCCAAATGATATACAGTAACATACAAGATAGAACTATTACAATCTTGATCACATGACAACTATACCCTAAAAGTCTACTGCATCAGTTAAACTAAACACATTACATCATTAAAATTCACCAAAAGCGTTTCAATAACCAATTACCAACAGCATTGCCAAATACTACTATCCTTGTTTTTTTAATCACTTTCTTCATATCAACATAATTACAAAAAAAAAATGTTACTCAAATTTTACTTCTTCATATCTCTTCATCACACTTCTTGTGGCAATCAGCTACCCAGAGCCAAACAACTCTGCAGCAAAGAATTTCCTACTCAATCCAGAAATTTTTTACCCGAATTTATTGGTTAGGTTGCGACCTTCTCTGACTTCTCGTTGCAAGTGGGGAACTGGGAACATCTCTCTGAATTAGATAAAATAAAATCCTGTGAAAAAAAGTGAAAAAAACAAAATGGCAGCTATAAGGATAACCGCTGAGTTTTGGACACTTCAAATATGACATTTGTAGTCTCCTAGCATCCAGGTAATACCCTAAAATTCTCGACATACTTCTGAAACACCCTGTATATATATATATTATATATATACAGAGTGATTCATAATTATGGTAAAATATTTTAATACATGATAGTAGAGGTAAAAATAGAAAAAAAAGTCCATATAAACATATATCCATAAACGCTTCATTAGCGAGCTATACAGAGTGAAAGATTTCGCCCGGAATTCAGTTCCTCTGGTGAAATACACCGATGCTGAATTGTTTGGGGACTAGTTTTTGAAAAACTTATGTTGGATTCATATGGAAAAATATCTGAAAAATTGAATAAAACTAGTCTGGAAGCTGTAGTGTGAGTAGTTTTTGAGAAAAAAGTTGAAATATGCAAAAACTCTAAGTAGAAAAACACAGACTTCTACGTTTGTTGCCCAATAACTTTCTTTAATGACCAGTAAACAAATAATTTTTCGCAATAAAAATTGTAGAGACTTTAATTCTGAAAAGAATTATGTAAGCTGTGTAAACTAAATCAAATAAAAGTTGAATGAAATGTATTCTTATGTAGTACATTACACCACAAAAATTTGCTATTTTATGAGGAGAGAACTAATAATTCATAAGTTGTAGCTGATTGCAAAAAATATTCGGTTTTTTATGAAAAGTATTTTTCATATGAAAGTAGTGTAATATCTCGGGTAGATTAGATATTAATGAACTGTTTTTACCAAAGGGTAGACGTGGTTAAAGAAAGCTAAAGTTTACTCTATGAGAATTTGTTGAATTTAAACATTTTCTCTACCAGATTTTTACATCAATTTTGACTCTACTCTGGCTGCCTAGCCTAATACAAAAAAAACATTGAAAGATATTTGGAATGGTACATATAAACAAGAAAAAACCTATTTTTATGCAAATAAAGTTCGATCGCCCCTTGTCATTTGAGTAGGATTAATATTCGGGACTCACCCATAATGAAGACGAAGAAATCCATTAAACGCTGATTTTGGTGATCCACACTCCCGAAAAGAATTGATGTCCGAGCGCGCTGTGTTCGCTTCAACGGTTAAAACAAAGTGCACGGAAAGAATGCAATTTTTGTCTCAGGTCCGACTCTTCCTAGGCCTACACGTGGAAAACTAGACTATGGCAGGGGGGAAGAAGAGCCGAAACTGTTGATGGGACGAGTGGATGGAACTATCTTTCCCAGGCTGGGATGCAAGCTAGGCAGTTCCCAACCCTGAGAAAGATCCTCACCTCGTACATCAGTTGAAAAAATGCAAGCTTTCCGTAGCCTATGCTAGGCAGCCAGCAAATAAAATATTACGTTCAATTTTCACTAATTTCAATAACACTACTTTCAATTGCTTCCATTACATCACCCCCTCCCTAGTAAAAGAGCGCACTAGGATTCCCGCGGCCCCTCAGGATCCTTGGTGGGTGGTGTAGAGTCCTCTGCAACATCCATTGTAGAGGGCTGCTCTGCTGATACCAAAGCATCCTTGCTCTGGGCTGAGAGATGGTGGCGGTCCCAGACCAACCCTGCAGCCAGCGCAGCGACAGCAGCAAGGGTGGCTCCAAAGGCGAGTGCTGAGGTGAGCCACCAGCTCCACCCCTCAGCATTGTGTTGATCTTCCAGGGATGTCAGATGGTGAAGCAGCTGGTCAATGGACACCTCGTCTACACCAAGTTCACCAGGTTGCAGGCGACCCTCGGTCTGATGATGGTGGATGCCCTCCAGTATCCACTCTCTAGTCATGCCTGGGATAGTCAGCATAAGAGCAGGAGGCACACTAAGGAGTGCCAAGTGCTTCTTAAGATTGAGGTGCCCTCTGGAACGAGCTGATGGTAGGATCTGGTAGTGGGACGTACTCAAGGTGCAGCCAGGTGTTGCCTTCATATGTCCAGTTCCATGGAGTGTCAACTCATGTACAATGATCTGGTTGCCCTGCTGACATTGCGAGACAACCTGCCGCTTGGATGCTACACTATAAATCCAGGTGTCATCTTGATCATTCCAGACCCAAGTGTCTGCTGGGTCGGCGGCAAGCACAGTCAGCTGACACTGTTGTTGAGCTGCAGCAAGGTCGTTCAGGAACAGTGCACTCAGGCAGGATGGATGATGTCGGCTGTGGACTGGAGTCATCACTGAGCATACAGTCAATGGCCCCGCTTCACACTGCTCCAGTTGTTGTTGGTGGATGACTGCAAACCGAGCCTGATCAGGTGTCATCAGCAAGCGGTGGGCAGGCTTCAGCTGGTATTGTACCATCAGCTGGGTCTGGTTGTCACGAACTGGCAATGCAAAACCCTGGAAAAGTTCAAATCTCCGCCCAGGAGACACTAATGGCACCGTCACAATCAGTTTTATCAAGCCACCAACGGATACAGCACGCACTCGCATGATATTGTAGTACAGATAAGCACTGGTGGGGTTCGTCCCAAATGGCAACTCCAACCCATCTGACAGGCTTGATCGAACTTTTTCCAGAATATTACTTAACTCAACAGGAGACAATAAATTGATACTTAACCTACCATATGACACTTCATTAATAATCATTATCAGTTTTCTTAAATCTAACAATGCATTACTACTTGCTAATCTTAAATTCTGTAGGGCTGAGGATGTGTTAATATAGACATTCAAAAGTTCTTCGATCTTAACCACCTTTTGGTTAAGTTTCTTTATTGCAGAGACTATCTCATTAGTGTTCTTTGAACATTCCCTTGCAATTTCAACCAGCTCTCTACTGTTTTCTGCCACTCTGCGACTTAAATGTCGGGTCAGGGTCAAGTGTTCCTTCTCCACATGAATGAGGCCTGCATTTGAGTTTGGAGTGCTTCCCGCTGTGTTTCACTGACTGCAGATCCTCGTCTTCTGCCACTCCAAAGATTACATGAAGAAGTTCTCCTCCCACATTGATCAGCCCCCTTCTTCCCCTTCCTTGGTACAGAAGATCCATCAGGGTTCGAACGGAGTCAGAGATGTCATCCTGCATATCGCTGATGCTGCTGAAGGCTTGCTTTTGAATGTGTAGTGCAGGTATTTTTTCTGAAGCAGTGGTGATGGCATTCTGCATTTCTTGGGTCTGATCGTGTAGTTGAGAGAGTTTGTGACTGATTTCAGTGATGTTGATAACTACCAGGATCCTCCAATAGTCATCTGTCATGAGGACATCTGCTTTCTTCTGGAACCATACTCCTTGTTGATTGATGATCTCTTCACATGATAGGCCGATAGCACCTGCAACTGATGAAACAGCTGTGTCCAGTCTTGGAACGGGTTCATGTTCTGTTAGTTAACTCATCTGTACAGTGTCCTTGCAGTGTTAGATATCTGACCCTCATACCCTTTTCTTGCCACTCAATAGTTGCATTCCTCAGCCCAGTTATTTACAGCAACTTAATACATACAACACAATTAATCTTATCCTTCTAATATTAACCAATACGATTTGTAATCAAAACATCCAGAGAACAAAATACACTATCTGTCAATGGCTCTCATTGAATATGAATATTTCAAACAACAACTAAACAATAAATTCTTAACCTAAAGTCACATGAATCTCAATTACTAGATATCGTAGCCAATTACAAAAGTGTTCGATAAAATTCACAAACAAAATTAATCAACAACAAACAATTTGGATCCTCTGAATTTTCAATAAAACTTCAACAACTGGGTATAGCAGCATGTGATCCTCAACAAAGTCCTTGTAGGCTTACACCTTCCCACCAAGGATTGCTCAAACCTCTACCAAACAATACTCGACTCAGCTATGCTTTAGGACAGACACACTTCCTCCCTGCCAGATAGCCATGCTTCTACAGTTCCAGACAGCCATGCTTCTTCCCTGCCAGACCTCCATGTCTGCAGTTCCAGACAAGTCACGCTTCCTCCCTGCCAGACAGCCATGCTTCTGCAGTTCCAGACAGCTGTGCTTCCTCTCAGCCACATGCTGATGAGTCTCATATTTGAGCTAGTGACACCTTCACTTGCTCCTGATTTTCTCATGCATACCCTAATGCATGTTGTAACTTGCACACCCTAGGCAGTTACCTGTGCACACATCTCATGTGTGACTTCCTTGGGGCACCAAACAATGTTGCTTCCGACAGTCGACTACTTATCTCTGTTACTCTAGGTCGAGAGATAGAAATATTCTTCTCATCTTGGCATTGTCATTAATTTGATACCTTCTGTACTCGTTGGACTCCATCCCAAATGATATACAGTAACATACAAGATAGAACTATTACAATCTTGATCACATGACAACTATACCCTAAAAGTCTACTGCATCAGTTAAACTAAACACATTACATCATTAAAATTCACCAAAAGCGTTTCAATAACCAATTACCAACAGCATTGCCAAAATACTACTATCCTTGTTTTTTTTAATCACTTTCTTCATATCAACATAATTACAAAAAAAAAAATGTTTTCAAGGCTTTAATAATTTACTTAACTTTCAAATTCTTTTGTTCTAAGACACATTTCAATAAAATCCTTCTATGAGTTATTTTTTCCCATAAATTAATTTCTTCACTGATTATTTCCACAGAAAATAATCCCACATTGATAGTTCTTGTTCTTCAAAAGTTCGGACATCAATCTTCCTATCGCACGAGATACGCTAACAAGCAACAGCATTCTTTGAAAACATTTTTTTCCTTCCAATTTAATCGTAATAACTTGTTAAAATATTTATGATTACTTATATTTTGTTACACTCAAACAATTCACAGTATTTAATTTTGCGTAGGCAGCCAACTAATAATAATTTATTAATCATCAAGTTCTTCGTCGAGTAGTGGACTAACAAGATCAATGACTAGTAATGAAGCTTCCATCAACAAATCATTAATTCGTACATTGGAAGCAGCTCCAAAAACTTCCATTATTCCTGTACTAGCGTTAAAAGTTACGTTTTCTAATTTTATAATCAGTGCTACCCGACATTTTTTTGACGTGACAACGTCTTATAAATTGGTTTGCCGGGTGACACTTCAAGAAACTGCGTTACGTTCCCACGTTATGTGCTCACAATGAGAGCGAGTGAGAGCATTCGTTTCAGTTCACGGTCGTCTGGAAGAGCACGAATAGGAGCAGTGGCGAGCAACGCAGCAGCAAGCCCAGCAACCCGAAGGCATTCACCTGGAGAGAGAGTGAAATGGAGCAGTCAACCTGCGCAGGCGCCGCAAGCAATCTCCTGCGACTGCACCTGCTTAGGTGAATAAGTGAATAGGTTATGTTGTAGTAATCATAATAATGCATAATCACTAATCATGCATAAGTGAATAGGTTATGTTGTAGTAATCACAATGTTGTGGTTCAGTGCGAGATTCTTTGTATAAATTAATGTTTTAAATATAATTCTTTGTATAAATAAATGTTTAAATTGTTACTATTATTTCATCCTTCTTCCTACTATACGAATGAATATTCACATTAAAATTATTTTACCACTCAAGTCGTTGTCACATAAAACTTTTGCCTGTATACCGACTTTACAGGCAACCATGCAATTTTTTTTCTTTTGCAATCCACTGAAAATTATTCTAGATTTCTACTGTATTCTATATTTTTGGCATTCTTGCAGCCAAATCCCACCAAACTGCCACCATTGTAATATCTTGGGTAGATTAGATATTAATGAACTGTTTTTACCAAAGGTAGACGTGGTTAAAGAAAGCTAAAGTTTACTCTATGAAAATTTGTTGTATTTAAACATTTTCTCTCTACCAAATTTTTACATCAATTTTGACTCTACTCTGGCTGCCTAGCCTAATACAAAAAAAAAACATTGAAAGATATTTGGAATGATACATATAAACAAGAAAAAACCTATCGTTATGCAAATAAAGTTCGATCGCCCCCTTGTCATTTGAGTATGATTAATATTCGGGACTCACCCATAATGAAGACGCTGAAGAAATCCATTAAACGCTGATTTTGTGATCCACACTCCCGAAAAAGAATTGATGTCGAGCGCGCTGTGTTCGCTTCAACGGTTAAAACAAGAGTGCACGGAAAGAATGCAATTTTTGTCTCAGGGCCGACTCTTCCTAGGCCTACACGTGGAAAACTAGACTATGGCAGGGGGAAAGAGAGCCGGAAACTGTTGATGGGACGAGTGGATGGAAACTATCTTTCCCAGGCTGGGATGCAAGCTAGGCAGTTCCCAACCCTGAGAAAGACCTCACCTCGTACATCAGTGAAAAAATGCAAGCTTTCCGTAGCCTATGCTAGGCAGCCAGCAAATAAAATATTACGTTCATTTTCACTAATTTCAATAACACTACTTTCAATGCTTCCATTACAGTAGCATATCTAAATGACATTAAACTTATACCAAAAGACTAGTTTATTATGCCATTAAGCCTGGGAGGAAGCTCGAATAGAAGTATGATCTCCTATGATTCTGCCAAATGTTTACTGAGAACTGATGTTGTGAAGATTAGGATTGATGGCATGAGG
>NW_024094270.1:0-7540 GCF_014356525.2 Nilaparvata lugens
ACTACGTTAAAGATCATGTTTAAGCTCCTTCGTTAGCACTTGATATTGAGGAGCTAAAAACCAGGAACAACTACGTTAAAGATCGTGTTTAATCAACACATTATGGCGGATTAAGAGCTTATAACTCTCTTCCTATTGAAATAAAATGTATTGAGAGCCCAAAAAGGTTTAAGAATGCAATAAAAGCTAAATTGATCGATGCATCTCCGTACAGTGTAGAGGAAAGCTTCAACTGTTGGCGCGTATAGGTATTTTTTGCTAGCATATATTTTCAACTACTTTGTATGTTCTGATTTTCTTCTCTATTTTATGATTACTTTTTTTGAGTATTGTACTCAATACTTTTTGACGTGTCATATACTATCAAGCTTTGCTTGATTATGTAGTGTTACATGACGAAAATTAAACTAAACTAAACTTTATGCTCCTCCCTTAGCACTTGATATTTAGGAGCTAAAGACCAGGATAACTGATGCAGTAGCTACAGTTCGAGAAGACATTTTGCAAACAGTCTGAGATGAATTCGGCTACCGTCTAGATGTCGTCCGAGCCTCAAAAGGAGGGCACATAGAACATTATTGTTACAAAAAACTACGAATCCATAGGCCTTTTGCCTCTGTTTTTTTAGGTTGGACTGTATGATACGAACAAAACACATTCATATATATCCAATTCAGCACACCAGTATTTAGACCCAGGAAAACAAACAGGAAAATCACTCACCCCAATACAAACTATGACGTAATGATATACCGATTTGTTACAAACAGTGTTTCAGGTCGTAAATTGGAATAAGGAATATGAAGGAGACAGATAGGTGCCAAAACAAATCGATATTATACTGCGATGGTGTGTGATCCGCTCCTGTGGTCCTTAGTCCTCAAACATTTGTACTGACTGGATATATATATTTCACTCAAAGTAATTTAAACGATTTAGGGCGTTGGCTTTCACTCTCAATATATTTTCACAAACACAAGCACAAGTTATGAGTCAATTACTACACGAAACGAATATATCATATTTACAATAATAATGGGACGAATTTCCCACGATAATATATTCAAAAATGAACTTGTAAACTAAAATCATTAATTTAGATGGACTATCCAATAATTTAGGTATTCCATGACATCTATTGGCTTTTTATCTACTCCAAAACAATAACTGAATTGTGTTTGCTCAATTAAGTCTAGAACTTGAATTTAAACCCTACCCCAGTCGAGGGTTTAAAATCACGCTGTTTCAAGTCCTGGACTTAACGATTTTGATAAATCCTTGACTCTGAAAGAGGCGAGAATCTAATTCAAGTCCTGGACTTATAAGCCCTTACTCAGAAGCGAAATTATAAAATCCGGGTCTACCATGATCTCTAAACTCCAGAGTCTACTTAGGTCCTCAACTACGTTAACGCTCTGACTCGGAAAGCCAATTTCTGACTCCAGAGTTTAAAAGCCAGTTAAAGTCTAGAACTTAGCTAAATCCCGAGCTCGGAAACAGCCCATAATATATCATCATAAACTCAATACTTCTGTGAGTAATTTGATGTAAAATTGATTAGTGTGCACCATTTTTAAAATAAATATAACTGTTTAAAATTGGGTCATCCTTTTTGAAAAATTCGGTACATTGATTGGATTTTGGATAGGAAGTTTCCCTTCTGTATTAATATTCTACAAATCTAATAAATTGATGGTGATAATAAGTAGCTATTTAAGCTATCCTAACATACAGATAGCTGTATGTTGTTATACCAAACATACAGATACTAACCGTATACTTGATGCCTTCAGCTCGCAGTTGTCTTTATCAAGAGGAATAATTTTGAAGAGACCATCATACAGGCGGAGTCCATAACTCTGGCTTCCGGATCGATGACAGCATTATTCCATTTTCAGACGGCCTACCATTTTGTCCTCCACGTTGCCATGGGCCTTCGTTATAATCTCTAGATTCTCTCCTCTCCCTTGCACTCAAGGATATCACATTGTACTTGTTGGTGATGATGATAGTAGGTCTTTCTTCTCACGCTGAAATAAATAAAATGGCGCATTCAATCACACTATAAATTACAACAAACATTATGTGATGAAAAGCAAGTTCATGTATGCTTGTTGAAAGTAATAACTATCTAATTATCTTATGAGATAGAAACAAACATTCTGTGAAGAGAAACAAGGGTTCATGTGTACTAGTTGAAAATACATATTAAAATAACTTGTTCCATGGAATGCACTACTAAATTGTACACATTTTTCTTAAATACCTCAATAAACATTGAAGATATGCACTTGAAACCGGTTGCATTGGACTCCAAATAAAATTTTACAAAAGATTTGCCCATTTGAGAAGCTATTGGTGCCACCAAAAACTTATTAGGCCAATGGTTATTGAGAAATTACAATAATTTATGGGACTTTTCATGAAATTTAGGTACTGAATTATATGCACAATTTTGAGAAATATCTCAATAACCATTGAAGATATGCACTTGAAACCGGTTGCTTTGGACTTCAAAAAAAATTTTACATAAGATTTGCCCATTTTATAACATATTGGTGACACCAACAAATTATTTAGCCAATAGTTATTGTAATACTGTCTCAAGATTAGGAATGATTAACTAATCTTTATTAACGTATTTGCAACTAAAGAAAGATGAATGAACACAAATAAAGTTCTACTAATTGAAATTAAATAGCTTGGTGGTTTTCACTATGGAGCAATGTCATAAAATCACTCACAATACAACAAGTGTTGAAAATATCATGTTAAAATAAGTAGCATGTTTGGTAATATTGAAGAGCAAAAAAAAAATTATATATTTATTTATACGTTATTTTATGAACGAGCGTGTCCAATCATTATTATTCCTATCCAATCACTAATTATTATTGTTATTATTAATTCATCAATCTATTTCATTCGAAGAAACAGTTTTGTTGTGATTCTACAAACTATGATGATTTTTCTCTCTCCAACTCAAATGGAAGTGTATGAAATGGAGTCGATCTCATAACAAAATACTATTGACCAATACTATTATATCAAGCTGATAAAAACTATTTGTCTACATGAATAAAATGACTGAAGAATTTCATTGTGTAATAGTTGTTGTAATCAAGCTATCCATTGTTATGATTATATCATTATAAGGTTGAGTGGTAGAGACGACAAAAAAGTTCTGATGTTTTCATTTAATTTGATCAATTTTCAAGGCCAAAGTCGATAATTTACTTACAGGAGGTCTGAAGAACTTCATAACAGCGACTTTGCCATACAATCCTATTTCTCGCAGAGGTCCAAGGCCTTCAGGAGTCACAAGCTGAATTTAATCCTAGTATTCTTGGCCAAAATCAAATTCAAGTCGGTAGTGTGTAATTTCCTGAATAAACAGAAACAGAGTAATATAATTCTTCATTCTTTATTCAAACATAAGTACATCATCAAAATGATAGGGAGAGGAAAAATAAGGTAACCTTGTGCTATCCTCTCAAATTTAGATAAGTTACACAATAAAAGTAAAATCTGAAAATAATATATTCGTGTGAATATGAAATCATACAAAATCAAAGACCTGTAAGGCCAAAAATAGAATCAATTGTAAATCAATGTCAACATATTTAATACTAGGGCCAAGAATGAGTCTGGTCAATAAAAAATAAATCTAGATGTCAATGTCCACAATTCACCATTTAAAGATCAATATTAATTTTTTTTATAATTTCATGAAAACCGTTCTTATTACAGAAATATACAAGAATAACTTTCCTCCAAATTTTATTTTACATTGAAAAATATTAATTTCACTCAATCGGTTCACTGATACTAATGCAGCAATTGCTCAAAATGCCGTCCTTCAACTTGATTACACAGTCTGCACCTTTCAATCATGGACCGTCGAACTGCTATAAAAGCATTTTCATCATCTTGAATGGCACCTGCTGCAGCAACCACTCTTGCCACAAGGTCTTCTTCGTTTTCTACTGGCGTGCTGTAAACAAGGTCTTTCATATGGCCCCAGAAAAAAAAATCTAAAGGGTTGAGGTCAGGTGAACGTGCGGGCCACGGTACTGGTCCACCCCGCCCAATCCACCGCTGACGATAGGTCATGTTCAGAAAGTCCGTAACAACATTTCCGAAATGAGCAGGGGCACCATCATGTTGAAACCAAATATTATATCTGTTTGCAAGAGGCACATCTTCCAAAAGTTCTGGTAGTATGTCTCTTAAAAAGTAATGTACGTGGGAGAATTCAGACGATTAGGAAGAATGTATGGTCCAATCACGCGATTACCTAAGATACCCGTCCAAACATTCAGCGAAAATCTATGCTGATAACCACGCACTTTGACCTCATGAGGATTGTCTAAGGCCCAGACGTGACTGTTGCGAGAGTTGAAGATTCCTTCTCTTGTAAAGCTGGACTCATCGGTAAATAACACATTTTCTAGAAAATTTGGTTGGATAATGTCTTGCTGAAGAAACCAACGGGCACAGTTTACTCTTGGCTCATAGTCGCGTTCAACCAATGAGTGAACTTTTTGAAAGCGGAAGGGGTGAAGTCTTTCCTTGTTTAGTACACGCCACACAGAAGAAGCACTTGAATTGATTTGCTTTGCAACTGCTCTCGTACTCGTTCTAGGATTGAAATCGAATTTCTGCAATACTTCCTCTTCAAAAGCAACATTTCGAACTGCTCGAGGCCTACCAGCAATTACCCTGTTCCGTTCAAATGAACCAACTTCTCTCAGCCGATTGTGAGTTCTTGTGAACACCTTGTCGGAAGGGAGACGGCGGTTTGGAAATGCAGCTGCATACATTCTTCTTGCTTCGGTCGCATTGCCAAGAGCTGCTCCATACATGAAGTGAATATCGGTGTACTCCAGCGAACTAAATTCCATTACAATAATTAAATATTTGTGTAGAAGCAACGTAAGAAAATATTGAAACTGGAAATTTAAGATAGAAATAAGACCTAGGAAACGTGAGACTAAGAAATAGGAAGCACTACATCTGGTTCTTTACTTTTAATGAAACAACAATACTTTTACAAGACAAACATTATCATCTGAAAACCATTGTAAAATCATCTGTTTGCCCATATGGAGCCATACCGAGTTTCAAAGCTTCATCTTAAATACATCTGGAATTAAAAAATTAATATTGATCTTTAAATGGTGAAAAGTGGTCATGCATGCAGTACGAAAAAAATTAATTTCTCTGTTATTCTTCGACCAATCTTAATAAATTAGGTATCATTGGAATCGTGAAAAAATTTGCTAACTTTTTTGTCTCTTGTAAATTTCTGTAAAATGGACGGTTTTCGAGATATTCGCCATCAAAATTTAAAATGGCCGCCATTTTGAAAAATTTCAACGAAAAATTTTTTTTTATTTTTTATAGTTGAGTCTTTATAGCATAAATATTCATGCCAAATTTCAGATCATACAACATTTCGTTCTTGAGATAAAAATTTTTAAGTGAAAAAAACAAAATGGCAGCTATAAGGATAACCGCTGAGTTTTGGACACTTCAAATATGACATTTGTAGTCTCCTAGCATCCAGGTACAATACCCTAAAATTCTCGACACTACTTCTGAAACACTCTGTATATTAATTAGCATTTGCATAAATGTATTCTCTATTTAATTCCATCTTTAGTGAGGGAAATTAACAGAGGAGCCTCAAACAAGTAAGAAACAGTGCGGGAAGAAAACTGATGAGTTCCAAGTACAAGTCGGTCTTCACCGGACCAGCACTCAGTCCATACCTGTATGAATCAATTATGATGTCATGGATTGAGGCTAAGAGGCCAGCGCCAAGGTGCATGCTGTTTGCGGATGAAATTGTGCTCTGCGAAGCGACTAGGAACCAGAAACTAGAGTAACCTTATCCAAATTGGAAGAGAAATAGCACAAGGTTACCTTATTTTTTCTCTCCCTATCATTTTGATGATGTACGTATTGTATGAATCATAAAGAATAAAGTTGGAAGGGAAATTGGAAAGCTGGAGAAAAGCTCCATCTTTGGTAAGGTGGTTGAAGCAGTCATCAAGCCCCAACTTGAGGACTTCTTTGAGAGGAATAACCTTTTTCAAACATGCATTCGGTTTTCCGCAGAGGGAGGTCTACTTTTGATGCGGTAAATCGGGGTTGCTGAACGGATTGGTTCAGCATTTGAGGATGGTGAATCCCTAGCACTGACTCTTTGTGACCTAAGCAGAGCATTTGACTGCGTTGACCATGGAATTTTGTCTGATACTCTCTTACTATGGATTGTGGACTCAGCTTTGTCTCTATTGAATTCCTACCTGACTGGGAGGGCACAAGTGGTGTCTCTTGGAGGAGCTTCTTCCAGCCCACTTCCTGTGAAATTTTGGAGTGCCACAGGGTTCAATACTGGGACCATCCTGTTTATCATAATGATAAATGACTTGTACACCAACGCTCGACTCTGCTATTTGCTGATGATACGTCCTTATTGTCATCTGGAGTGGACCTACAGCATGTGCTAGAACTGTCAGCAGAGCATCTCCAATCTTCACCTCATGGTTCCAGGCAAATCGCTTTCAGTTGAATGAGAACAAGACACAAAACATAATCTGCAGTTTGTCTCGCAGCCTGCCAGCTGAACAGGACCCTGTAAAGCTGTTAGGGTTTGTCTTGGACTCAAACTGAACTGGGCTAGCACATCCAACAAGTGACTAGGAGGCTGTCGCGAATTTGTTTCTTGTTGCTGAAGCTGAGGGGACATGTGACAGAGGCATATCTGGTAATGACTTACCATGCACTTTTCCACTGCCATATCTCCTATGGTCTGCTCATGTGGGGTCATTCAGCAAGGGTGGTGGAAGTACTAAGCTGCAGAAACGGGCTGCACGGATTATAACTGCTAGTGAACATCGAGCACACTGCAAGCACCTTTTTGTAAGACTGGGTATATGACAGTTGTCAGCCACTTCCTTCTTCTCTGCCTGCTGCATGTCAAGAAGAATCAGCATGGTTTGTTGACTCGGAATGATGTGCACCATCACAACACTAGGCATCGAGAGCTGCTTGACATCCCGAGGGTACGTCTTCAGAGGTCGCAGGTGTGTTATGGGAGTGCAGCATTACGCTACTTCAATAGACTGCCTGCAGGAGTGAAGCAGTTGGATTTGCGTGATTTTAAGAGAGGTGGTGACCGGATTTTGAGAGTCAGAGCCTACTATGAAGTGCGTGAATACATGAGTGATGATCTGACTCAAATTTTAACTACTTAGTCACTTTCTGCCATCTTGATCTTGACTTGAGTATGAAAGTGTTGTTTTTATTGTATAATGACGCCATCGATCCCACAGATGTGGGTAATGGATGAAGAGGAGGTTATAATGTATATAAGGTATAAAGCACTGAGGAAGAGGCGAAGAATAACCGGACAAACACAGAGTACATGGCATAGGGAACCGATGAGGAACTGACCGTGAGTCTAGATGAAGCCAACTCAAATCATCTATGAGCTTCAAGTATCTGATATTAGATAGTTATTTCCTGTATC
>NW_024094271.1:0-10211 GCF_014356525.2 Nilaparvata lugens
CCTGAAAAAGGACAAAGGATTGATTCAATTTTGTTGTCCAACGAACTTAAACTGTAAAAAGGTTCGAATAATACGCGTTCAAGATTTAGAATAGAATAGAAAAATGCTTTTATTCTCCATTACATAACTAGTAGTTCTGTGAACAGTAGACCTCGCGCAGTTATAACGACGTCCCAAACCATAAGCACATCCACACTGATACACTATAACTATTTATTTGATCAGATCATGCTTACACAAGATTTAATTATCATATATAGAAATATATTGAATATAGAAATTGGCCATTTTTTGACCGAATTTGACTTATGATGCATGATTTTGGACCGCCTTGACGAGACGTGAAGATTGAAGTGGTGTAGTACGATGAAATCTGAGCATTGTGTCAAAAGTTAAAAGTGTTTGGAATTTTGATCCTTATGA
This sequence comes from Nilaparvata lugens, assembly GCF_014356525.2. NCBI lineage: Eukaryota > Metazoa > Arthropoda > Insecta > Hemiptera > Delphacidae > Nilaparvata > Nilaparvata lugens. The sequence goes on from NW_024094271.1 coordinate 424, forward strand.
GGTGTCCCTAAGCGCGCCTCTGCACTAGGAAATACTGAAATGAAGTGCATCTAACGGGTGATTCTCATAGAACATAATATCATGAACTTATGTCATTGTGCGAAATATCAATGTTAGGACAATGTAGTTGGTGATCATGGTTGAAGCTGAAAATGAGGTGTTTTTCACAATACGAGGAGCATTGTTGTCAGGTGTACCTGGAAATCTATATGAGATAGAACGGTCTACCTGATCTCAGATTGTAGAGCACAAAAATACGCCCAGGTGGATTTTGAATTATACTTGTAAATGGTAACAATCAAAAGATATTGTTGATCAAAAACTAAAATTAATCAAAATTGATTTTTTTCTTCAAATAAAATTTCACTCATTTTTGAAAAAATCATAACTCAGTACTCATTGGAGATAGAGAGTTCCGAATGATCTCATTTTATTCAGAATTTTATAATCTAAGAAAAAAGTCGAGAGCAAATTTTTCTGTCCGATAAGGAGATTTGGCAGAAATAGCTGAAAAATGAGCCGAAAAAACGAGGTTTTTGGGCCACTCTGTATCTAGCACAAGGAAATTTTGCATGAAGAAATTGGTTCTGGACTTGTATTATGTATCCCAATAATATATTAAAAAATCAGAACTACAATATAAATTGCAAGCTCACCCCCTTTTTTATGTCTATATTGACTGGACTATAATGTTGTGTATTGGGCTAGTTTCACACACATTCGGTTCGTTTCGTTTTCGTCAAATTCCGATAAGTGTGAAACGGTGCTTTGGTTTGAATTCGGTTTTGGTACTGAATAGAAACCGCAGAGAACCGAACGCCCACTTGACACTAATAAAAATTCAATCAGTTCTAAACTCGTTTCTAGCGAGGGGCTACTTTCACACATTCGGTTCGGTTCGGTTTGTTTTCGACCAATTCCGATGTATGAAATGGTGATTCGGTTTGAATTCGGTTCAGAACAGCAACCGTTTTACACCGAACGCCCCCTCGACACGAATAGGTTTTATCATATTCGAATTCGTTGCTAGGAAACAGGAAACAAAAACAAAGTCTTTCACAAACGCTCGGTTTTTGTTCTTATTTTAACCTGATATCGTGATTATCTGTTCCAAAATCTCCTATGTCAAAATCATTTGGTCAATTCATTTCAGTTAGTTCACTGGACACCTTTATTTTTTCTCAATGAATAGTTTTCTAAACAAAATTGTTTATGAGTAGAACACTCCCTGAACCATTCGGAAAACCTCCATCTATTGCGGCCATACACATATCAAGAATTGTTTTCTTGACTTTTTGCTTATGAATTACATGATCTATCTCCTTTTCGAAGATAGTTAGACATATGTCAATAACTGATCTGAATTCTTCTGAAGGAACCTTCAGACCTCCAAAATCAGTAGCAATTTTTGAATCATATGCCTGAAGTAGACGAATAGTTCGTCACTGCGTTCCAGTACGGTGTTCTCCTTGCACATATATTTTGCACAAACAGCACAGTCAACTTTTTTTTGCACATAATGTATCACTACTCCACTCAGGTATGTAACCGCACTGGCTCTTAAAACCGAATCTCCCTCATCGTATTGGGTAGTTTTGACGTAGATGGTGGATTTGGCATCTTTAACATCATGAATTGATTAGCAGATTCAGCCGTTAGCAGTTTAGCAGTTTCTTCTAAAAGGTCATGAAGATTATTTCAAAATCGATTTACGATTTTAGTTTTGCTCTTTATTGCTCTACTTATAATTTTGTATTATATCAAGCAAAGGAAATACATCTACAACAAAAATACACATACATAATAACAGGGGTAGGTAAATCTTTTTAAAGAGTATCAATCAATTTCCTCCTTATAATATACAATGAAACTGGATGTTATTTTACTGAATGCTAAGAAGATTATAACTCTTATAGTTTTATAATGAGAGAAATTCATTGAATTTTCAAATTACTCCCTCTTCCCCAATCTCCCGCTAGACGGCTAGCCTAACAGCATTTAGTTCATATGCAAAATTAGAACTTTCCACTATGGGTACAGTCCATGAAAAGGTTGACAACCATTGGCTATTCAATGAAAACAAAAAGCAACTGAAATATATTATTAAGGTTAACAATCTTTGCTATTCAATGAAAAAAAGTAACTGAAACAATATTATTGTTAATGAGCAGTTTTGACATCATTTATTAAAATCATTTTAGAACAATAATAGAGAAATATATGCTGCATTACAAGCACCTCAAGAACATGTCATGATTAAAATTATTCCATGCTCTTTCTCAATTTTTAAGTTCAAAATCGCAATATTATGGATTAAATTGATTGATTTAAATTTTTTCAATTATTGAATTGAAGTACATAAGGTAATAAAGTTTGTTTATATTACATTTTTATAATGGACAACAGTTTATCTGGCTACTCATTCACTTATTGTTTTCTAGTTCTTGTTGATTAGAAATAAAAATTAATCCTCTTTGTCACTGGAGACGCAGCATTCATGCGATCTGGAGAGTTGAGAGTAGCAAGTGATTAGAAAAGAAAAATGAATGTCTAGTCTATGTATTATTAGCAAAACAATGACATGCATGCATGCCTCAAGCCATAAATCCTGTCAGCAGTTGTTTTGTTGGGGGGAGAGAGTGGTGTGAACTGGTTTGTTGGAGAGGGAAGTGTAGGATGCCAATGACTCCCCACTACGTCCCCCTACAACAGTACTAATCAAGCTCAGACAGAAATCGTCATTTGCGTATACAAGCGCTTTCTACCGGTATAAGTGATACTACACATTAGGCGAAACAATAGTCGGTAAGAATGTTCCCTCTGATCCCTTCTCTGTGGCAAAACAAAGTTTGGCTGTCTCCGCGCATTCTGGTGTGCGCATCTTTTCGGCCATCTCGGTTTGAGCAAAACATTGCACTTGCACTGCAGTCATAGCATTAAAATTTGTGTTTAATGTGTTCATTTAATTGATTTTTTATGAAAAAATAAGTTTTGATCAAAATGATAACCTGTTGTGCATTTGGATGTACAAACAGAAGTTCAAAGAAGACACCAGGAGTGACTTTTCACCAATAATAATTTACAACTTTTATAATGAATTATTTAGTCTACTAATTTGTTCACTCTTGTTAAGGTTAACCTGTAGATAGATAGATAGGCCAAGATAAATGCCTTTTATTTACACTCAGATCGATAGATGAATAAATTTTATCGTTTAGTTCAAGCATACAATACAAAATTAAATACAATTACGGCCGAAGCCGTCAGCCAGATTTGATAGTTATAATCTTAAGGTGAAAACATCTTAATCTTATTGTAGGCACTTGTCAAACAGATAAAAAATAATGATTATGAATTCCATTCCAGAAAATAGTTTAGTAATAGAAAGAAACACCAATATACTTTTATCTAGAATAGTCTGCCAAAAATTAAATTTCCATAACAATTGTTTGTTGTTTGATATACAGAAATATATTCATGTAATTGAATAAATATAGTATTGCAAAAACTATCTACTATTATATTTCATAGTCATATTATTTCTACAAAATTTCCATTCTTTGTCAATCATTTTTGCATAATTTTACCAATAATCTATTCAGAGAATCAGGTTCTCCAATGTGCATAAATTTATTCTGATATTACAGAGAGCGTCAGTATCTAGTTATATAGCATATCTATATATATAACAGTGAAATGGCACTCACTCACTGACTGACTGGCTCACTCACTCCCAGAACTAAAATCTACCGGACCAAAAACGTTCAAATTTGGTAGGTTTGTTCAGTTGTCCCTTTAGAGGCGCACTAAGAAATCTTTTGGCAATATTCTAACTCTAAGGCACAAAGAAGAAGGGATCCTCTTCTCTGTGCTCTAAGGGTGGTTTTTAAGGGTTTAAAGTTCGTCTTTTAACATGTATATTCTTCTTATTCCAATATCTAAAAATTATAATTGAAATGTCCATACCATATGTTAATATGGAACTATAATCTAGAGAGAGTACCTCTTCAAAACAGTTGTTCTGGTAACTAAATTAAAAATTTTGTCAGGTTGGCATTAAGTTTAGTTGACTTTGTTAGGTTGGCACCAAGTTGAAGATTGAAATGCATTTATCCAGGACCTCCTAAATACCATTTATCCAGTACCTCCTAAATACCTATTTAGGAGGTCCTGATTTATCGCGGAAAAATTGATTGGGTACTGCTACTTCAATCATAGCTATTCCTAGGAATATTATATTACTAGCCATCAGGCTTGCTTCGCTCGCCATATCCGTTTACCCAGACGTTTAGTCTGGACCCCCGACTGGATAGTCCTAACATATGATAAAAATATGACATAACATTTCAAATTTGGTGGTGTGTTCAGTTGGCGTTTAGAGGCGCAATAAGAAAGGATTTGAAAAAATTCCCAAAGATATGCCCAAAATCTGCGTTTTTAGCGTTTTCTCAGTTTTATCGAAAACAAATGAACAGAAAATGTTCAAATTTACTACAGAAGCTCAGCTGTGTGCAATAATTTTGTGTTAAAAGGAATGTGGAATAATGCCAAAGATATGCCCAAAATTAGCGTTTTCTCAGCTTTTCTGTGTTTCCTCACCTTTTTCAATAATTGACGGAAATATATTTAAAAAAAAATCAATAGCCTACACAGATAAGAATAGGTGGAAGATAGACCTTAGATAAGGTGGAAGAATTTTGAAAGATACGCTAGCAGGTGTTTTTCGAGATCAAATTGACATAATACGTTCAAATTTAGTACAGAGGTTCTGCTGAGGTCTACATGCAGGCGAGTGAAGCGAGCCCGCTGTTCTCATTATTGGACGACCCAGTCGGGGGTTCAGGGGGCGGAGCCCCCTGGCTAGATGGATATGGCGAGCAAAGCGAGCCTGACAGCTAGTATTTTCTATAGAACAAATAATAAAATGGGATGAATAAACAGTTATCGACTGAGAAGTGAAGGCTTTGTTTTAAGTGGAGCCTTTGGCATTTATCTGTCTATCTTGGCAATAAAATTATGCCTAAACCAAGGCCGAGCTATAGAAGTATAATTAAAATGTATAAAAACGTATCACCTATGGGTGATTTACTTCAGTTCAGTGTGAGCCAGTGTATGTTTTGAACATTGTCAGAATTTATTCGACCAACTTGGTAATTTCTAGCATCAATAACACTCAAAGATTTTCGTCAGAGTTGGAAACATATTTTATGTTTTGGTGAGTCTCCCTTTTTCTATTATCCTACATCATACTTCAAACATAAACGGTATTAGCATTACAAAGCATTCAACTAGTTTGAAAAAATCATATGCTTCTGTCAACATTACTGTATTAATGCATCAATGCTTATGGTCATGGCTCACTTTAAATCTATTTATAGTAGGATATGTTATGGTCTATTTTGAATCCTCTATAACTATCTTAACGTAAAGTAAAAATTTCCCGAATATATTATTTCTTAATGAGCACCTAGGGCCTATAAGGAAGCTATATTCCAACAATGCAATCCATACGGTAGACTACAGTAGTTTTCCACAAATCATGATCAGTGAGAAGTCAGTGGTATTGGAATTTTATAAGTATATAATTAAAAACATTGGTATTATCAGTTTTGTCCAAATACTTATTTTCAACTGAAGCCATTGATGAAATCATTCGTAAATAATGATGAGAAAATTCATAAATTGGAATGTTTATTTGAAAATGTATACAGTCTGATTTCGATCACAAATCAAAATGGTTTGAAGCAAACGAACATTTTCGTTGTTCCTGACTGTAAACATTATCGTACAGTGAAAAGGCAGGCTACATACCATTTTTTTAGATTTCCTGAAAATCCCAAAGCCTAGCTCGCCTCTATAAGTTCTGTACTACATTTTTAGGTTATGTTATTGTTAATAAAAATAATATTTTTGTCAAATTTATCTAAAATAACTAGGTACATTAGTGGAATTATTAATACAATAATTCAAATACAATTATGTTTACAGTAAATGTAGCACATAAAATACATAATTATTTGCTTTACTTTACATGTTCACTTACCCTTTTAAATTCTTGTAAACATCATCACCGTTTAGTTAGAATGTAGGAAGTATAAAACATGATGATTAGTGGTCACAGCATCTACATCTTTTTATTGTGTTGAGTTCATTCAATATCTTACTATTTCACGTAAATTGAAAACAATTATATACTTCAGAAAACCTAGGCTAAACCAAAACACCTTACCTATATATTATTTAAGCTTTAGTCTACTCTAACAGTTACACTAAACAATGGGAAAACAGAATATATTTATATGAATTTTTAAATTACAACTTTATAACAATCTGATGAAATTATATGTAATAATTCAAATTGCACTTCAACTTTCTCTAGGTAGGTTTTCCATAGCAGACTACAGACATGGTACTAAGCTCTAGTTCGTTAGACTTTCTGCCTTGGCTGTCCCAAAAAATGTATTTGATCTGAATAAATACTGAGAGTTGATGATTTGAGTGTGTAGAACTTGAAAAAAATATTCTCAACTCTTAGAAATCTATTATTTCATTGATATACTCGTAAATGTAAGGTGATGTTTTAGTCCCATTTGAATGACATGATCTCTCTCCATAGCAACGGTTTGTTTAGAAACCAAAATGGCGTCGTAGCAACGGCTTACGTCATCACTTACATCGCCTATTGGAATTAGGTTAATGAATGACAAATTAATCAAATTGTGATCCAATAACTAATTGTAAATTGTAGGATTTTGTAATTTTGTAGGATAAGTGGATTGTCAAATATTAAATAGAAACATGCATGGAGTATATAATTCGTATCATGATTGACAAATTTAGAACTGCATAATTTGAGTGAAAAAAGCTTCTCTACAGGGTTCCTACAAGAAGTATAGCTCAAATATTATTTTACTGTGGCTATCAAATCATCTTGTGTTTGTTTCATGTTATCAATCAGAGTTGTTAATTAAAATTGTAATATTCAATATGATATTATACGTTTTAGATAGCTAGGCTATCTATAGAGAGATTTATTCAAACTTTGAAGTAGTATTCCTTTGAAGGTAAATCTTGAAGCTAATCTTTTGGAGAATCTTGTTTTGTCATGTGTATGAGCAGAGTTAATTTTACACAAAAAATAATCATTCGAATTTCTTCATGAGTCAACTACATATTTATAAAATTTAAAATTTGAAGAAAAACTTGCAATCTGTCACCATCATTTTCGGTAACAAAACATATTAGGACCCATGTTTACTGGATTTATTTTTTATTTTGAATGTCAGGAAACCACATGAAAAGTTTGACGATCTTTTTTATAAACACTCTGTATAATTTTTTTTTTAATAATACTGTATAACATAGTATCAAGTGTTCATAACGGTAGCCTACCCATGCTTTTTGTATATGTCTTCCTGTTTTGTATTCAACATTTGACTCAGGGACGTTTTAACTAGTTCTTGTAATTTGGTTTAGTATAATTTTTGCAGTGAATGACTCAGTTTCAAAAAGTCTGTTAATATTTAGTTCGGTTACTACAAAACATTCATCGGATTTTAAGAATTCTCAGTTACTAAAGGAATCATTTGAAATGAATAATCTTCATAACAACGAAAAGAGAAAATTCTTTTTTTACCTCTCAATAAATACCTTGGGTCCATTAGACTAGACAGCCAGATCTTACAGTCACTCACTCCGCACCAGGCATTGTTTTAAAACTTGGACAGCCACGTTTTGGCTACCAGTGTGGTCTCCGGGCTTGGCTTCCAACCAGCAGCCAAAATATGGCTGCCAGGATGGCTGTACTAGTCTAAAAACAGTGACCGGTGATGGAGTGAGTGACTGCCTGCCGTGGTTTCCTGGTTGGCTGCGCGTCCTGGCTGCCTAATCTAATAGGGGGCCAACGTATTTATTGAGAAAAAACTATGGAATTTTCTCTGTTCATTGTTAAAAAGATTATTAGTTTCAAATGAGTCCTTTGGTAGTATGAATTCTTAAAATCCGATAAATATTTGTAGTAACCCAGTCTAATATTAACAGACTTTTTGAAACAAAACCATTCACTGCAAACATTATACTGAACCAAATTACAAGAGCAAGAGTTAAAACTTCCCTGAGTCGAATGTTGATTACTTTTGTAGCTATGAATTTTTAAAATCAGATAAACATTACAGCTGTCCGTTTTTACTTTCCTTGCCCTATTACCATAGGTAAGGAAAGTATTGCCTTCCGAAAAAAATTAAGGTACCCCAATTTCTAAATTTCTATACGTTTCAAGGTCCCCTGAAACGGTTTCTCTACTAACCTAATATAATTTTCGATACAAATAAATTAGCTAATCAACAATATTTTTCAGCCCTAAACTAACAAAACTGTAGATGTATTTATGTAATGTCAATAACTTGACAACAAAAATATGAGGAACAATGAAGGAAAAAGTATGATAAACTAGCCATATATTCCGAAGAACGGGCATTTTATTTCAATATCCAAAGTGAAATACGGTTTTATACATAGAAAATTAATACAAAAATACATGCATTCGATTATTTATTGAAACCACGCTTAATCGCCTACTGTTGATTACATTCACTGGGAGGCTGTTGGCCATTTTTGAGCCCCTTTTTCGCCCTCAACTGTTTCTTTCCTCCTGCTCCTCACCCTACCTCCTCAATTTCGACATCCTTCTCCTCTTCTTCATCTTACTCCTCTTCCAGCGCTTCTCCTATTACAATATAATAGAACATTATAATACAGCAAAACACACGTGAATAATGAACAGAAAATAGAATAGAATTGAATGACTTTATTTATGACGTGGAAAATCATGGAAGCATTGGTTGGTGTTATCCTATTATATTAAGCGAGCAATTTCTGTATATCTGTTTATATTTTTATAGGTATCTGGTTCTCTTGTTATTTATGTTCAACGGATCTCGATAACGGTTCTAACGATTTTCACGAAATTTGGAACGTAGTAGGTTTATGATATAAAAATTCGATTGCACTAGGTCTCATCCCTGAGAAAACTCGCTGAAGGACATGAAAAGAATAACAATTATTCATCCTTGGAACAACAGATGATAATTTTGTCGTCTGTCGAAACAGAAGATGCGTGTGTGTGAGAGACACAGAATTATTTCCAGCTGTGATCAATAATCATGTCATCAATCAGCGAGAAATATTATCGAGAAATTTTAATTGACTTGATCAAAATAATTTGATTTGTTGACATGACATGGTAATCATTCTAAACTAGAGTATATCATTATTTTCAAAGTTATTCATTATTTGACAATTTTATGTGATTAGTGAGTGTTATTTTGTTATTCAATTTGGTTTTGTAAATAATCTAAATTAGAACTTTTTTGTTTTTAAATGTTTGGACTGAAAGTTGAACCTGAATTCAAGTGTATGGAACATAACCTACTTTCTGGACTACCTATTTATAGTGTATAAATCAAAATTCGGGGAAGAAACAGCTTTGGGATGTGCCTGTTAATCCTTCCCCAATAATTTTAAGAATTGTGTTCTGTTTATGAATAGTTTATAAATAACGAGCGAAGCTCGGTGCCCCCGATATTTTATAAGTAATGCTGTCAGTTTGTAAATAGCTCTCACTACACACACGAGGTGTGTTCAAAGAGTAAGATGACTTTTTGAATTTCTCGGGCACCGCACATTTGATTTTCGATTTTTTTATTTTGTTGCGTTGCGTTGGTACACATGTCCAAAGCATATGTCCAATGCTTATTGCATCCACACAATCTAAGCCACCTCTAAGGGTG
>NW_024094272.1:0-10009 GCF_014356525.2 Nilaparvata lugens
GCTGATTTGTCATCTAAATATATATATTATAATATATATATATATATATATATATATTATATATAATATATAATATATAGAAAGCGAAATGGCACTCCTCACTGACTGACTGACTGACTCACTCACTCACTCACTCACTACGAAACTAAAAATCTACCGGACCAAAACGTTCAAATTTGGTAGGTATGTTCAGTTGGCCCTTAGAGGCGCACTAAGAAATCTTTTGGCAATATTTTAACTCCAAGGGTTGTTTTTAAGGGTTTAAAGTTCGTCTTTTATCATGTATATTCTTCTTCTCCCATTCTCTTAATTATAATTGAAATTTCCATATCATATGTTACTATAGAACTATAATCTCATAGAGTACCTCTTCGATACAGTTGTTAACTAGCACTAACTAAATAATTTTGTCAGGTTGGCATTAAGTTGAGTTGACTTTGTTAGGTTGGCACCAAGTTGAAGATTTAAATGCATTTATCGCGGAAAAATTGATTGGGCCTGCTACTTCAATCCTGGTAATATTATTACTAGCCGTCAGGCTCGCTTCGCTCGCCACATCCGTTTAGCCAGACGTTTAGTCTGGACCCCCGACTGGATTGTCCTAACAATATGATAAATAATGCTCAATGAAAAAATGCAGGCGAGCGAAGCGAGCCTGCTGAGCTTATTCTTGGACGATCCAGCCGGGGGTCCAGGGGGCGGAGCCCCTGGCTAGACGGATATGGCGAGCGAAGCGAGCCTGACGGCTAGTGAAACCATATGTTTTCTTTACAGTCGAGTATGTTTCCAATTTCCGAAATAGGAACAGCAAAACTGCTACAAATAATCACCTTCAGCACTCCAGGTGGAGAGGTTTTGTCAACTTCCACAAAATTCCTGATTCCGAATTTGTAAACTGGGTTATCTTCATAGAATGCATTAAGCACAAGCAGGTAAAGTTTTCTATTTCTCAATTATTCTTCTTTAGATTATGAACAAGAGTAACGTACAACTTGGCTTGGATGTATTTTGCAGTGCTCGAATGAAATTCTAGTGGAGGCTAACGCCTCCACTAGAAACATTATTCTCGCCTGCAAAAGGCCCCTTCCCGTCCTTGTGACGTAAGATACTATAGCGTAACGAAGGGCAGAGAATAGGAGAAGAAGGTAGATCGAAAGTTAGTACAAGGAGTGAATGAATAAGGAGAAGAAGAATGAGGGTTAATAGACGTGGAAAGTGGATTGATTGAGTACTTTATTTATGTAAATTACAATACATACACTGGCTCATACACTACTATTTATTTATTATTTATTTTTTATTTAATCATTCAGAATTACCCAACTTGCAGAAAAGTACCACAGGCTTATATGCCCAAAACGGTTCCATTCTAATTTTATACACAGTCCAAATGTAGTATTAATATAGTACAATAGCTTACAGTACAGCAAAATTATAGATGAATTTACAAAATATAAATTAAGAAGATAATTATTTAGCTGAATAAGATATGAAAAACAAAATTTGAATAACTTTAGATAAAATAGATAATATTGTAATGCATGTACATAATTGGCGGAGCTTTGGACATATCAATGTCCATTCTTCGGAAAGAATATTCGAAGTTCCTTCCCCCTACTTTCTACAAAACGTTCATTTCATTAATTCACTTACTTACTTTACTTTAGTTGGCTCTACAGTCCTGGGTGGACCTTGGCCTCCTCAACACAATGCCTCCAATAGTCTCTTCTCTGGGATCTTTGCCGCCAGTTGTTGGATACGCCCAGCACACGCAGATGACCTATCACATCATTTATCCATCTCGTTCCCGGTCTTCCTCTCTTTCTCATCCCCATCATTCGTCCATCCAGCAGTCTAAGTTGGGTCCTTTCCATATTCATTTCACCACATGTCCAAGCCATTCCATCCTTCTTGCCTTAATAATCTTACAATATTTCCTTCCCCTATAGAATCATCGATTTTCGCGGTTATGTCTGGTTCTCCAAACCCCTCCATCAATAGTGGTCCCCAGTCCTTGGATACATCTTCTATCGAATGACTTCAGTGCTCTTTCATCCCTGCTCCGCAATGTCCATGTCTCTGCTCCATATGTCACAACCGGTCGGACTAACGTCTTGTACATTTTCACTTTAGTTGCTCTTGATACTATTCTACTCTTAAAAAATCCTTTGATTTGCAAAATACGCTCGATTACTCATCATAATTCTGCTAGAATTTCTTGCGTAGTCTTATTGTCGGCTGTCAGTGTAACTCCAAGATACTTAAACTCGCTGACACCTTCAATGCTGCAATCATCTGGTAGTATCAAGTTACTACGGGCTTCTTCTTTCATTTGCAGACATTCTCATATACAACTACGGATCTACAACTACAACTCATTAATTCATCTACGGATTTATTAAAAAATGAAAATGGAAATAGAGAGAAAGTGGAGAGAGAGAGAAAAGAATCAAGAAGTAGGAAGAGGGAGTAGAGAAACGGTGAAACTGGAACAGAGAGATTGAGAACAACTAAACATTAATAAAAGTGAATCTTATGAGAAACTGGATCCAATTGAAAAGCTCTCAGACCATTTGAGTCAATCCAACCCAGAGATAGCATCACCTAATTTGAGACCAGTTAGAGGTCAAACACTACTCAGTACACTGAAAACCACATCTCATGAGCTCCTTATTACGTAATTATTAACATTGACTCTACTTTTAAAACCGGAAATGGAAATCCAACTCTGAATCGAAATCAGGAAGTGGAGTGTGACTCTGTTTTTTAGTCGATATGTTGATACATTATTAAAGTAATGTAGTCAGCCTCTCAGTGCTGGAGAGAAAAAATTGGACACTAGCTAGATTCAGTTTAAACTGTCAGGATTTGAAGTGGATAGTAACAATGCTACTGTATTTGACCAAAGCTGACTGATTATGTCAGTCTAGTTGAGAGGGGAAATGATGAAAATGAAGTGACCTTAGAGCGGAGATCAAGATGGAGTGGAGGGAATCAGAATAAAAGGTGATAAAGGAGGGAGGAGTAGGAGGAGAGTGGATGAGGAGGGTGGAGGGTGGAGAGGAAGATTTTGAAAAGACGATGAGGAGGAGGAGAAAGAGCTGGAGGAGAAGGAGTGGGAGGAGGAGAGAAGGATGATAATAGGAGGACGAGAAAGAGGAGGAGTAGGTGGAGGAGAAGGAGTAGAAGGAGAGGAAGGATGGAGGAGAAGGATGGGGAGGAGCAGGAGGAGAAGGAGTAGGAGTTGAAGGGAGAGGAGGAGGAGAATGAGTTGGAGGAGGAGGACGGAGACGGTGAAGAGAGGGAAAAGGAGAAATACAGGTGAGAAAAGAAGAGGGATTGATTTCATTAGGGGTGAAATGAGATTAAGAACAGTTTGAAAAGGAGGAGATAGAAGACAAGAAATGATTGATTGATTGATTGATTGATTGATTGATTGATTGATTGATTAGCTGCCTTTATTAAAAACCTAGGAGGGCGAAGTTAGGGCGCAGCCGGCCCTCTCTTACACTTAACCCTCAATGAGCGAGTGAGAAGAGAGAAGTGTATATAGAAATCGAAAAAATGGAAAAAGAACAGGCAGATAAGAGCGAGCGAATAGTGTTAAGAGAACTATGGAGAAAGGAAGAAGAAGAGAGAACGAAGAGGAAGAAGAAGAGAAGGAGGAATAAGAAGAAGGAGAAGGGGAAGAAGAAGGAGAAGGGGAAGAGAAGAAAAAAGGAGAGAAGGAGATGAGGATGTGGAGTTGGAGAAGATGTAAAGAAAGAGAAAAGGAGAAATAGAGGTTAGAAAAGGAGAGTTGATTTGTTTAGAGGATCATGATAGTAAAAGAAATTGAGAGGGGAAAAAAGAAGGAGGATATAGAGACAAGGAGGTGAGAATAAGAATAAGAAGAAGAAGAAGAAGAAGAAGAAGAAGAAGAAGAAGGAGAGAAGAAGAAGAAGAAGAAGAGGTAAGATGAGAATAAGATGGAGTCAAGGTTAAAGCTGGAGAGTGAATGTAACCGAGCAAGGCTGAAAAAGCAGATTACATTACGAATCGGAATAAACAACAGATTTTTAGAAAAAGTAGTCTTTAAAAAAAGACACAACACTGAAAACAATTCAAGAATGTTATTGTCTTATGGCTGGTGTGAAAATCTATATTAGTAACGTTCAGTTGGGCGTGTACTTGGATGGGTGACCGTTTGTTGGCAATAGCAGTTTATTCTATTATATTCCTCTGATCAATTCTATTGTGATCAATGTTATATTCTATAATCTATATTCTTTATTCATTCGTTTAAAACAATAATACATCATCAAAATGATAGGGAGTGGAAAAATAAGGTAACCTTGTGCTATTCCTCTCCCAATTTAGATAACATAAAGGATTAAAACATAAGAAATCATGACATCGTAAAGATAGAATTGGCTTATACACGTACGGGATAGGAAATTTTGAATGAGACACTCACACGTCTGAACTACTCACTGTAACTTAAAATTCTGCATATAGATTCTCAATCACCAAGGATTGTTATAGGCCTATTTTGAATCCTCCAAGATTCCAGTACATCAAGCTTTTAGTTTTGCAAGTTTCTAATTTATTTATATATCTATTTATTTATTTCATTGACAATTGCAAATCATAATTATAATAAATAATATGATTGGGAGAAGACAACAGGCATAGCCCAAAACTGTCTTCCCCAAAATTTTACAAATTAATAAAAGTTTCAAAATAGAATAAGGTTAAGTTCACTTTCACTTCAGAAAGTCCAATTGATTAGATCCTTGCGGAGCACGGGTTACCGGCTAGTATAAGTTAAAGGAGATATTAAGTAATTCATGTCAATTCCTTGAACTGTATCCACAAGTAATACAAAATATTCTTATGATTAGAAATATGGGCAATTCTTATGATTATTGTCCTGACATGGCGTCATAAGAGCGCAGTTTATATTCCAATTTTCAAAGGTATCAATATTTAAACTGTAATGTAGGCCTACTAGAATTAGCTTCAACTACTATAATGATTATCTGGTAAGTTTTAACCTCTAATAAACAAGTAATCAAGATTTGCAATTGAAAATCGCCCGTAATTTTACTATATTTCAGAAGATTGATCATTGATTCAGTATGCAGGTTGCAATTTACAAATGTGTTTAGTAAACTGGTGTTAGCAAGTTCCAATATAGACCTTGCACAAATGTACAGGTAATACCGGTACAAGCATAACTACCGGTAATATGACTGCATCATCAAAACATATTATATAGAGTTGTTTTCTACTGAACTTATGAACTCATTTTGTAATACTGATTTGAAACATCTTTCAAACACTTCGGCTCAACTCACACTTACGCGACTCAGGTCGAGAAGAGACTCGACTCTAGTCGAGAGCAGTGCTTTCAAATGGTGACACTCAGACCAGTCGATTCTAGTCTCCGCGACTGTCACCATTTTTGAAACACATGCTCTCGACTAGAGTCGAGTCTCTTCTCGACCTGAGTCGCGTAAGTGTGAGTTGAGCCTTCGAGTCACTTCGCAATATATATGCTGTCTTTTCAGTCTCTATGGTATAAAATATATGCAATAGTCACATGTACAGTATGCAACAGTACAAGCGAGAGCTTGATCTGGAATGTGAACGAATTGAATAGTTGAAATCGGATTTCAAAAATATTCATGATGTGATAGATTTTGTGGTTACATCAACAGTGGTAGGGTTCCAATAATCAGAGAAGGTTTTCTTTAGTAGACAGAAGGTTGCACTACACTTACAGGTGTAGGGTTCAAAGTGATTGGGAGAACGCCAGCGTGACATAACGTGTAGTAAGAAGTGATACAGTAACCACACTGAGCATACAGTTTATTCACTGTAGCTTCAGATACATCGTCGTTTAATAATGCCCTCAAGATTGACCTAGAACTTCAAAATTCTCTGTACTACGCGAATGAATCACCGATTCTAATAATGTAGTGAATGTACCAATTTTAATTTCATTCAACTTGTATTAATAAAATGAAATTGTAAGTTTTTCACTAATCTAAAAACGTGACATGGAAAAGTTAATATGCTGGAAAAGCGTTAGTAGACAAAGTTATACCATTATAATTTCAGATTAACCGATTTATCAATATCTTGATAAACCAATGCATTGCAATAAACCGATCCCGATAAATCCGATGCATTGCATCCATAATATAAATAATGCACTAAACACATACTGGTATCGGGCGCATGCTATACAACTATTGTACTACGAAATCAAAATATCTCATCCCCGAAATTCACAAGCTGACGTATAGCCAAACTATAAAATATAAAAACGGCCTGGAAGATGAAGAAACCTCAAGGGTTTGAAAGAGTAGGTTAGGAGGTTAGGTTTTTGCTTTAAATGGCAAAATTCTTGTATACTATTCAATTTTTTATAATAGTGTAGAGCAGGAACAGAAATCTCGCATGTCAGAAGATGTCTGTGTTATATAATTTGACTATACGTCACCACATGATTTTCAAGAATGTATATTTTGGCTACCCTATACTAAAGCCTACGTCACGACTGCAGTTCCCCCACTCCAATTGCATGTCAACTCCAATTCAAGAGATGAGTGACCAACCGTTTGTCTACTAACTTTGGGTTTTACTGATAATATGACGGTTTCTCTGATAGCTTGTCATTACATTATTTAATCATGATTGAAAGTTAACAGACTTTTGTGCAACCGGTGGAAATGTTTCTATCATTGCACAGCTGTTTAGTTGCATCGATCTTCACCGCCACTCAATCTATCAGTTTGCCACCTTAAACATTATTATCGGAAATAGAATGAAAATAATGTGATTAAACGAGTCCTGTCACACATATTCACGTGTTATGTGCAGTCTGACCACATGGCTACCACATAAGTGGATGCCCTTGGTGTATGTATGTAAGAGAGAGGAAAAGAGAGAGAGAGAGTGACAGGAAAACTAGTTACCCAACCAACAGAAAACTAGTTTTATTCCAACTTTAACCGCAGTTTCCCAATAATCAATGTCGACATACAAATTTCATCCGGTGTCCTGTCAGTTGATTTCACCTGAAATTGTCAGATTTCCTCATTGGATGACATCGATTCCACCCATCTAACCAATGCTGACAGTTTTAAAGTATTCTGTCTAAAATGTCTCAGTAGATTTCACCGTAAACTGTCAGAATTTCTCATTGAATAACATCAATGCATTCCATTCAACCAATACTGACAGATGGAGATAGTTATTCTCACTGAAGTGTTGCAGTCGATTTCTGAGGTAACTTTTGCGATTTCGAATTTCTTACTCACTGAATTTGCAATAAAATTTATTGTTGGCATTTGAAGTATTGCAGGATAATATATTATCTATACTATAATAAAGGAGAGAACTGGGTTATACACGTACGGGATAGGAAAATTATGTTTTCTCCACCTCCTGTCTAAAGTGCTTACTTTAACCCCTGGAACAAATACTAAAGTGTCACTTTTTTCGCTCTAGGTAGTAAAAAACAGAAAAAACTCCCTAGGGAGTAAAAGTCACTCCATTTAAATACATGGGAAGCATCTCTATTTTAAAAACGTACATTTGAAACCTAGACCAGTTATAGAATACACGGCATATTGTATATTTATACTGAAAGTCATGAAGCCAACATCTACTGCCATATCTCCAAATTGTGACGTCAGCATCAGATAGAAAAATTTTCTGTAGAGTTTGTTTACATTGTTTTCCATAGCAGATTGTGTCTACTCATCCAGCGGGAGCGCAGCTGGAGTTTACCATTTTAATGAATAATAATTTACATTCTTCTGAAATAAAACCAATCTGAAGGTTTTCTATCCGATGATGACGTCACGATTTGCAGATATTTATTTATATTTATTTATTTATTCATTCATAAATGGAGACAACGGGGGTAACCCCAAAACCGTCTCCTTTACATATTTGTACAATACAATATTGAGATTAAAAAAAGGAAAAAATAGTTATAATATTATTGATAATAATAATAAGAAAAATATTAATAGGAAAATTAATGTATAAATTAATGTATAAATAATGTATGGCAGTAGATGTTGGCTTCAGAGGCTAGAACTTACCAGCGTGTCTAGTCTATAACTGGTCTAAGATTTGAAATAGGTTAGAAGGTCTATGCTCAGATGAGGAAGCATATAGAGTAGTCATTAAACCAAATAAATTCAATACCTCAACCAGACATTGATCAATATATGAAATTTATGTTGTATGCTAAAATTATACAAACTTCATATCACTATACTAAAAAAATGTATACATTTTTTTTATTCTATGTTATTCAAAATACCAGCCAACGAATATTCCTCATTAACTAATCAAATTTGAAACGGGAACTTCAAAGCTGTAGTTTTAGCGGCCATTGTTGTTACAACTTTTGTCAGCGGATAACTGCAAGCGGATAACTACAGCCAGCTGTTTCTGTTCACTTTTTAGATTATGTTGTAACACATTGTTTGGTCACGTAAGTTTTTTAAAATTATTTTATTTGCAGGTTTTATAAAAATGTAGGAGGAGGAAAAATGTTGTGTATATCACGAGTGAAAAATGTTTTTCTCCTCAGGAAAATTGTTGAAAATTACTACAAACTTTTCCCTCAGGGAAAAAAAACAGTACTTTTCACTCCAAATATACAAATAACTATTGATGCATCATCACGTCTGAACTACTGGACTGATTAACTTGAAATTTGCAAGTGATAATATTTACTTGATTATGGTATTATATGTATTATATATCCGAAACATGTTATGACTGAATAATTTTAAATAGGGTTCTTAGATTTCTATTTTTATTAATAAAAAGTGAATTTAGTTCATGTGAATACTAGCAGGTAACCCATGCTCCGCAATGGTCTATTTTAAAACTTGACGAACTGAAAACTTGACGTAATAAAATGTTGAAGAATTGGAACAGGCCTATAACCATCCTCGGTTAATTAAGAATCTATATGCAAAATTTCAAGTTAATCAGTTGAGTAGTTGAGACGTGATGATGCGTCAAACACAATTTTCCTATCCCCTACGTGTATAAGTCAGTTCTTTCCTTTATTACTAGTAGTTCTGTGAATAGTAGACCTCACGCAGTATTCTCATCCACAAGTACCTGATTGAAACTATAGACCTTATGGAAATACAGCAATAGACTGGCTTCTCCACATCTGTGTAATCACTTGTCAGCTGATTTATGATGAATAATATATATTAGTCTGATTTTCACTGTAATATTGGCGTATGAAGAAGGCTCCTTTTTCCTTTTATATTATCCTTGAAATGCAAAATTTCCAAAAACCTTGTATATACGTCGACGCACAATTAAAAAAGGAACATACCTGTCAAATTTCATGAAAATCTATTACCGCGTTTCGCCGTAAATGCGCAACATATAAACATTTAAACATTCAAACATTTGAACATTAAGAGAAATGCCAAACCGTCGACTTGAATCTTAAACCTCACTTCGCTCGGTCAATTATAGTATAGAGAGGTTATTGTCGAAGTAACATCATAGAGTATTGCAGTATGTTCAAATACGCATACATAGTTGCACGCAACGGAGATAATTAGAGCCAAGAATCATGTTTATAGATCGTACGACTATTTTTGAAAGTTGGAACAGGTAGCCTAATTGGCTCTGCAAAAAATAAGCATGTCAAATAATTGTTACATCAGGCCTTTCCCGGTATTTCCATCGTTCGATTTTTTAAACTTTGTTCCAGTTTTGCTGTGTTTATTCTGAAATTATGATGACTTGCTTTCGTTATAGTATTGCAGTTACAATGAAGGAAATGGTATAGGAATGGTTACAGTGTAGATAACTTATAATATAACTCAGAGTTCATTAGAGATTGACAATGGTGTAACAATCGAAACCGGTCTTTATAACAGCTATCAATAAAATATGTGGTGTTTGACAATTTCTTAGTCTTTTCATTGACCGAGCGAAGTGAGGTCTAAGATCAGTATTTACCGAG
>NW_024094273.1:0-8446 GCF_014356525.2 Nilaparvata lugens
GTTCTAGGCCTATTTCAATTCTTCAAGATTCAACAGGTTAAGTTTTCAATCAAACCGTTGCGGAGCAAGGTTGACCTGCTAAAGTAAGATCCACGTAATAATGGCAGTAGAGAAGATAGGAAAACAACGTTGCCGATCTTTGTCTGTCCATGCCTTCTAGAGCCGGTAGCTCATACAGGCTTATTGATGTAATCTTAACGGTGCATTCTCGTTTTAACTAATCAATTAATTTTTATTAAGCAAGAATTATATTATTCCTGATTCAAAATTAAGATGAATATTCGTTAATAAATTATTCATTAACATTGTTGAAAGACGACCTGGAAACAGAGCAAAGCGAGAAGGGATAGCGCTATCGGTTTGTTGAATGATAGACAAGGATAGCAATATTAATTTGCAATCAAACACTGCTAATTGGCCTCGTCACTGACAGAGACTTTTTTTCTGGTTCCCTCCCTTCTTCTATTTTATTAATCATTATTTGATCTTATCTACCTATATAATTTATTTTACTTTATCATTTTCTGTTTTTTTTCATCTTAATATTCATATTGATTAAAACTTTTACAATATTTCCATTAATGAATAAATCCTTATTTTAATAAGAAATTAACTTTTTGGAGTGCGTTTAGAGGGGAGGATATTTTTAATATTCTTTCCGAAATGGACATGATAGTCCCAAGCTCCGCCAATTATGTAGATGCCTAACAATAGATTATTATCTATAGTTTATATTACAAATTCTTTTCAATCTATAATCAATATTATTTTCTTAGTCTAGATTATGTAAATTCATCATAATTTTTGCTGTATTGTAAGCTATTGTATATAAGTGTTAAGCAGTATATATTGTAATCTACATAATACAAGTACTCAATCAATCACTCATCTTATATTCGAAAAAGTTGAACAATTCTTTTGACAGACATTTCATGAACGAACTGATTCATTCTTTCAGTTCTCCTCACCCCTCCCAACTCATGTCATCGTAGGGATGAATGAATCAGTTGTTCGGTCGACCTCGCGATCTTATAATCAACCTGTTACGCTGTTCCTAATTATAGTAGACTAGTATTCTCTCATAAATTATGTTTCATGTTCTAAAAATGTTTGATTATCGTTCAATAATCAATAATGATTCAGTGGTTAGAATCGGGTGAAAATGATTTTACTACGAAAACTTTGTTGTCAAAATCTGACGATTTCTATCCGAATCTCGGAAAACATGTGAGTTATTTTATGTGATACTCTTATTATTTTAAATCTATGACCTTTATCTATGTTCATACATTGTTGAGATACGTATTTTGATTAGATTTCGATAGGTGGTGAGGGGTTGAAATGAGTTTTTTGTTTAAATTGGATAAATTTGAAAATTGGGTCATCATAACCTCAAACCTTACAAATGCGGGTGGCTGCAGGAATTTAAAGCTGACCGTCGAGGCTGGGTCATTGACCTCTATTGAAGGGGATGTACTCTTAGGGCCGTTTGCACAGTCGAAGTTTAAACTCGATTTGATCAGCTGGTGGCTTTAACTCAAAATGACACACATTATAACAAACTAGACTTGATACGGATTCAATACATTTTGAAATTAGATTTAGTTGTTTTAATCCAGTTAAAAATAAAATTGAGTTTAAAGTTTCACTGTGCAAACGGCCATTACTGAGATGATGTTTCTATCATTGATTTACGATTATTTTCTGATAACTCACATTGAATTTCAACATTTGCTGAGCTTCATAAAATTTTAGCAAATACAATAAATTTATTGACAATCTAATTCTGATTATCACCATACTATTAGATTCAGCAGACATTAGTGATAATAATGAGTTTGTACACACAATTAGTGTCATTGCCACATTTAATGCAGCAAAAGTCGTTTTCTCCAGCATAATGCAACAGAAGTCGTTATGTCCATAATAAAACCCCCCCAAAACCCCCAAAATATAAATCAATCTCTTTTAAAGTACTGGATGAGCATTGTAATATATCACATGATTTTACAATAATGTAACTGGCGTTCTTCTTCATTTCATTTTCAGTGTACAGTTTTTTGTCATTTCTGAATTTTTTTAAAAAAGGACATAACGGGTTTTGCAACTGGACGACTCATGTAGATATCCATGGTATAGGGAGTTTATGTCGTAACTTTCACTGTTATCTCAAGCCGATAGTCCACGTAGTTCTTTCCCTTGAAGCTGTGTTACACTGGTAGTCTCCCATATTGTACCGTTCATACACTCTCACCCGGCCAAAACAGTAAAGATCGACAATAATCGACAGTAATCGGCTTGAGTTAACAGTAAAAGTTGCGACATAAACTCATTATACCATGGGATATTTACTTACGCTATTATTTCTCTAAGGTTATTGTTTTATCACGATGGATTCATGTTTACGAGGGTTGATTTCCAAAAAAAAATATTAAGTATAAATGATTAATCCCAGATGAATTGTTAGGTGGAATTGTTATCATGGAATTAATGTATTGAGTTTACAGTTCCATTATAACTTCACTTCTATTGGTTCATATTAGGGTTTTTTGACCGAGCGAAGTGAGGTCAAAGATTCAAGTCGACAGTTTTGCATTTCTCTTAATGTTTAAATGTTTTAATGTTCATAATATGTTTATATGTTTCGCATTTACGCCGAAACGCGGTAATAGATTTTCATGAAATTTGACAGGTATGTTCCATTTCAAATTGCGCGTCGACGTTTAAACAAGGTTTTTGAAAATTTTGCATTTCAAGGATAATATAAAAGAAAAAGGAGTCTCTTTCGAACGCCAATATTACCGTAAAAATCAAACTATAGAATTATTCATCATAAATCAGCTGTCGAGTGGATTATTAATTGCATGCCAGTAAGATACCAATGTAATTTGGTAAAAAATCAGCTGTCGTGTGGACTATTAATTTCAAGCAATGAGGCATGCAATATTGATAACTCGAAGTAGCTTATTATTTTCTCCCAACTTTTCTCTGCTTTCAACTCGGTAAGCTTCTGATGATATTAGCATTTGTCCATAACAAATTAATAGCATACTAATGCAATATTTTAATAATTAATATTAATACTTATTGTCGATATAACATTCCAAACAGCAATCAGTTGTTTACACATTGATATCTCGCCGATACATCAGGACAGAACATAATTCACTCTGATAAAGGCTGCGGTTTTCAACTGCGCGAGGTCTACTTTCTACAGAACTTCTAATTTATTGAATTGATGAAGCTGAACTGAGGTTATGTGAAGCTACAAAGAATATTACACCCACAAAATATCCCAAGTAATACTCAAGACTTGAAAAACAAAATTTATTCCATTCCCACATTTCACTCTCTCGCACATTCCCGACAATTTACGATCCTGCCTTCTTTGTCTGGCTGCTTCCTGGATACCTGTTCAAGAGCTTGACATCTCTAAAAATACATTCACAACTTTCTATGCATGTCGCGACAGTGGAATCATCACTGTAATCCTAGTCATAACAGTCTCTATAATCCTAGTCATAACAAAGGTAGAAATCAATGTAACTGGGTCATTACTATTGTTATTATTATGATTATTTTGTGGCGCCGGCGTCTGAGAGGGTGTGGTCCTATGGGGGGGACGGTTAGGGGTCAGGGGGCTCAGAAGAGGGACCGTCGGAAACAATGTGAAATGATAATTTACAAATTATTATTCGCATGTGAACAGGTAGTTACCCACACCATAACTTAGTTGTGACTTCTCAGACGGTGTCTCGCGATGTGTTTATAGATAGTGCCGTACATAATATTATTTTAATTCAGTGAACTTATACATAGTGTCTCATAAAAGATGTAACATCCAAAGACCATAGATTCTACATAAAATTTGCAACAAGAAATGTTTAGTAAAATTTTCTTATATTATCTACCTAAGTTTTCGAGTTGTGTTCCTCCACTTTATGTTTTGAACAGTTTACTTTCAATATTTGACCTGAGCGAAGCTGAGGTCTAGGCCTTTGTCTAGGCCTATGTCTAGGCCTACTCGGATTTTCTTTCGTCTGTATATATGTAAAGCAATTACAACCAAACGCGATGATACAATTCTACGAGATTTGGCAGAAGTATTCCTTTTTCAACTACGCGTCGATGTATAGATTGTATACACAAGGTTTTTTGAAATTTTGAATTTTAAGGATAATATGAAAGGAAAAGGAATATCCTCCGTAATCCGATATCTACCCTATGGATAGATATCATCTACTCTAAAGATAGGACTTATCAAACTATGAAATTATTCATAATCAATCAGCTGACAAGTGGATTATTCATTGCATGCATTACACAGATGTATGGAGAAGCCGGTGAACAGGTGACAACATATACTTGTGGATGAGAAAACTGCGTGAGGTCTACTGTTCACAGAACTACTAGTATATTCTAGTAGCAATCTCGCTTCCTCCTCAATTTCCAATTCTCTTCTTTTTCTTATTTCTCGTGACTCCTCTCAACTCTATCCCTTATTCAATCCACCTCTGTATTCTCCGTCTCACCTTCCTTTGAACCGCTTACTACTCGAGTAGTGATTTGAAATTACTTTTTAAAGTACTTTCAACTGATTATTTTGCTGCTTGGGTCATTACAACTTATTGACCGAAGCGAAGCTGAGGTCTTAGTTTCGACTCGATCGGCTTTTGTCTGTTTGTTTGTACCGCAGTTATTGTCCGATCTGGATAAAATACTTTTTTATAAGATATACTGATATACAAGTACTTTGAAACAAGGCGCGTCGACATATATAAGATTTTACGAAATTTTGCGTTATGAGGAAAATGCAAAAGGAAAAGGAGTCTCATTCAAACGACAATATCACCTTAATAAATCACCAATATCACCTACAAAAATCATACTATTACAATATAGAATAGAGAAACAATAGCGTAAGTAGATATACCATGGTATAGGGCGATTATGTCGCAACTTTTACTGTTATCTCAAGCCGATTACTGTCGATTATTGTCGATTTTTACTGTTTTGACCGGGTAAGAGTGTATGAACGGCACAATATGAGAGACTACCAGCGTCATAAAGCTTCATGGGAAAAGAACTACGGAGACTATCAGCTTGAGATAACAGTAAAAGTTGCGACATAAACGCCCTATGGAATATCTAAATAACAGTGGGATATCTACTTCTTATGCTATTGCTTCTCTATGAATAAAGTATTATTCATCATAAATCAGCTTTCGAGTGTATTATTAATTGCAAGCAATGACACATGCAATTAATATCTCAATATGTAACTGCAACAATAATGAAAAAATCAGCTGTTGTGTGGACTAGTAGTTGAATGCAATGACGCATGAAATCAATAACTGAAAGTAACATAGTATTCTCTCTCGATCTTTCTCTGCTTTCAACTCTTCATCTTCCTCTCCATCTTCATCTTCGTCTACCAATTCATCTCCCTCTTCATCTTCATCTTCCTCTTCGTGTTCCTCTTCTTCTACTTCTTCATCTATCTCTACATCTTCCTCTCCATCTTCCTGTTCATCTTCCTTCCCATCTTCCTTTTCCTCTTCATCTTTCTCTACATCTTCATCTGCCACTAAACTTCCTCTATATCTTCCTCTTCATCTTTCTCCACATCTTCATCTGCCACTTCCTCTATATCTTGCTTTTCATCTTTCTCTACATATTCATATATCACTTCCTCCATATCTTCATCTTACTCTTTATCTTTCTCCACATCTTCATCTCCAACTTCCTCTATATCTTGCTCTCAATTTTCCTCCTCCTCTTCATCTTTCTCTACATTTTCATTTTTCACTTCCTTTATGTCTTCCTCTCCATCTTCCTCTCCATCTCCCTCTCCTTCTCCGTCTTTCTCTACATCGTCATCTTCCACTTCCTCTATATCTTCCTCTATATCTTCCTCTCCATCTTCCTCTCCATCTCCTTCTTCATCTCCCTCTCCATTATCCTCTCCATCTTCCTCTCCATCTTCCTCTTCATCTCCCTCTCCATCTTACTCTTTATCTTCCTCTTCAACTCCCTCTCCATCGCCCTCTTCATCTTCCTCTCTATTTTCCTTTCCATCTTCCACTACATCTTAGATCTTTCAAAGACAAAGGGACTAACAAGACAGAGATGTAAGAAGAAGGAAAGCCAGGACGTGCAAGTGGTGGAAACTCAAATATTTGCAGGCGGCGATTGGTGTGAATCGAGCCGTGCTTCTCTTTGTTTGCGGCAAGCAGATCGCTCCAGTGAGCAGCTCTCCTAGTGGTCGACAACCGAAGCACAATCCTAAACCACCAACACTTTCACATTGAGGCGATAATACAGTCAGAAACCCTGGCAGAAAATGTTACAAGACAAGATAATATTAACGGAGAAATTATGAATGGAATAAAAATAATATCCTTGATAATACAGATTGATTAAACAAAAAACTTCATAATACAGATTGATAAAATCACTAGTGAGCCCCCTGGGCTGAAGTACTGGCTCATGAACTGTCATTCGAAGCTGGTAGGCTTCTATGGGAGAAATTTTGAAAAACCTTTAGCAATGTTTTGGCAAAAATTTGCTACCTAAAGATTCCCTGTGATGATCGCCGAGAGTAGCCTTATCTTATAGAAATGTTCGCATTCAATAAACGAAAATGTTTTCCATTCATAAAATAATACCACTAAGAGTATGTGTTCAAAATGTGACCCTGATTGATCAAAGCGTTCAAAGTTATTGCAGAACATAAACTAACTAGTAATGACTTTCTTGAGTGGGAAGTAGAAACTCGCTAACGCTCGTTCAATAAGATAATTATGAACAATAAAAACAGTCAGCAGCAGTCAGCAACATGAGAGAAAATGATTTATGATTTAAGATTATATAATAAGGAAATCGATATATTACAGTCATAAATGGTCAAATTATCCAAGTAAATGAGATGAGATATCAGGAAGAGAAAAAATCAAATAAAAATATACATTCACAACTCACATTGAACTAATTTGGAGAATGTTAGAGAAGTAGAAGTAGAAGTAGAAGTAGAAGTAGAAGTAGAAGTAGAAGAAGAAAAAGAAGAAGAAGAAGAAGAAGAAGAAGAAGAAGAAGAAGAAGAAGAAGAAAAAGAAGAATAAGAAGATGAAGAAGAATGAAGAGAATAATTCTCAAGAAACGGAAATAGAAATAAATTTGACGACATTTTTGGACCCTTAGCGAGAATAAAAACGCGTATTGGACTGTTGCAAACTCTCTGTCTCTTTTCTTTGCAAGAAACGAATCTAATTTGCAGTCTCGTTTATTGTGGAAACGTTTGTGTGTGATGAGGAATGACAAGGAGCTGAATGGAAGAAGAGAGGGAGAAATTACAAAAGAAAGAATACCGTGGGATGTTCGACGAATTTATCTTCACTGATTTTTTTTGAAACAAGAATTTCTCAGATGAAATTCAATC
This sequence comes from Nilaparvata lugens, assembly GCF_014356525.2. Lineage (NCBI taxonomy): Eukaryota > Metazoa > Arthropoda > Insecta > Hemiptera > Delphacidae > Nilaparvata > Nilaparvata lugens. The sequence continues at coordinate 7,439 of NW_024094273.1, forward strand.
AGTTCTCCATGAGTTTGAGTATTTCAAGTTGGGTTGGAATTCAAATTGATGGCGTAATTTGAAAGACATCATTTATTTCAACAGTGCGTCTTGAATATACATCCAATATTATGAATAACAAATTGATTTCAAATCCATGAACAATATTAACAAATATTAATATAAGTTGAAACCATACATACACACAGAAACTGAAATTCAATTTCCAAAAATTCTTCAATTATATAGCCATTTTTCTGATCAACAAGCTCTTCGAATATGTCTTATAGTATGAGATATCGATTGAAAGAAAAGTTTGTTATCATGTTCTTGTTATGATTAAGTTTCGAGTGAAGAAAATTTCAACTTAAAGAGTCGGATTTTTTTAATTGAATGAGTGAAGCGAATTCTATGTTTCAAGTCAATCGGCGTTTGTTTGTTTGTTTGTTTGTACCGCAGTTACAGTCGCAGTTATAGTCCGATTTGAATAAAATTTGGTATACAAGTACTTTGAAACAAGGCGCAGAAACGTATGTATTCAAAATTTTTAAAGTCATTCCCGTTTCAAGATGGCGGCCCTTTATTTGGAAATTTGACTCTAAAAATCAACCTAACTTTTCAATATTTTATCAGATCAGGTTCAAATTGGGCTCATTCTTCTCAGCTCTTCAAAGCGGTATAATTTCATGTATCACATGTTGCTAATTTTCTAATTTTCACCATTTTGATTTCTTTTCCAAGTCCCAATTCAAGTTTCAGATTTTATATCTGTTAAAACGTGCTTGCGAGCTCAAAAGTGTAGGAAACTTTTATTTTCCAGAGAACGAAGGCGGTCTTATTTCATACATTACATGTTGAAAATTTTGTTATTCGATTATTTACCCATTTCAAGTTTCAGATTTTTATCTTTTTAACCGTGCATCCTAGCTCGAAAATATAAAGAACTTCTATTTCTCAGCGTCCACCACCGATCCTATTGCATTTATATCATTATACTCTAAATCCAATTTGTATGTGTGTTTGTGTGTG
>NW_024094274.1:0-9567 GCF_014356525.2 Nilaparvata lugens
CTCAAAGAACCTAATTCACAATTAAACTCTTAACTTGTATGTATTGGAACCTAATTCATAATTACACTAGTCATTTTTGAATATGTCATTTACTCTATGTATTGGAACCTAATTCATAATTAAACTTGTCATTTTAGAATTTAATTGTCAGTCTCAAACTACTTCAAAATTCTACTCTTTTGGACTTAATTTTTAAATCATGAATATAATATATATATGGAACTATAAAATGCACTGGTACTTACTCTTAATGTTGATAAAGATGGAAGTAATCCAAAACCAATATGCCGAAATCACACACACACGTACTGGTGGTACACACACGTATTGGGACACGACTGTACAAGACACAATGTCCCACTCCTTGTAGAACAACTCCTTTTATACCCCAGTTCAGGATCTGGAGGGAATTTTTTTTCCCTTTTTTTTTCCCTTTTTCCCGATTTTATGTGTTTTTAATTTTTTTTTTTTTTTTTAATTTTTTTTTTTTTTATTTTTTTTTTTTTTATTTTATTTTATTTTTTTTTTAATTTTTTTTTTAATTTTTTTTTTAATTTTTTTTTTTTAATTTTTTTTTTTTTTCAATTTTTTTAATTTTTTTTTTTTTTAATTTTTTTTTTTTTTTTAATTTTTTTTTTAATTTTTTTTTTTTTTTTTAATTTTTTTTTTAATTTCTTTTTTAATTTTTTTTTTAATTTTTTTTTTTTTTTTTTTAGTTAGGTTAGGTTAGGTTAGGTTATGACGTCATGGGTGACCTTGAGGTTAGGTTAGGTCACCTGGGGTGACCTTGAGGTTAGGTTTGATCACCTGGGGTGACCTTGAGAATTGGCGGTTCTGGTGCACTCGTGCACCAGAACCGCCAAATTTATACTACTGTCCCTCGCCTCAGTGTTCAACAGGCTCCCGAAATTGTTCCCTATAAGGGTAACAGAATAGGGAGTAATCAAGGTTAACACTGCATCTCCTGAATTCCTGATGAGCCGTCTCTTTTGAGATCCACCTACAAAAGTCAGCGTTGTTTGAATGGAAAGCTTCGATATTACAAATTAGGAACACTGACAAAATAAAGTGAATTTCACTATAGTCAGACTCAATACCATCAGTCAGCATTGGTTAATGAGAAGCTTTGATGTAATTAATGAGGGTTACTGACAATTCAAAGTGAATCAAACATAGTGAGACTTATTTCTAACTGTCAGCATTGGTTAGATGGAAAGCTTTGATGTTATTAATAGCAGACACTGACAGATAAAAGTGAATTTGACTGGTCGAAATTCTCATTAAGCTGGCAGTATTATTTAGGTATGTAGCAATGATGTTTCCTATTCAGCCTATGCTGACAATGTAGAATGGGAAGATAGCCCTTCATAACTTGGGTGGAAATAGAGCGCCTCTTTCATTATCTGCTCTTTAATGAAACGGCCATGCAATTAACACGGGTGAAAATTCTCATGATAATCGCTTGAAATGCGGGAAGATTGAAGGCAGGGTGCTGGACTGCATTCTCTCTCCCTCACTTACTCTGTGTTTCTCTCTTTCTCTCTTTCTGTTTTGGTAGAGAGTTAGTGGGGAGGATATTTTTAATATTCTTACGGAAGAATGGACATTGATATGTCCAAAGCACCGCCAATTTATGTAGATGCATAACAATATGATTATTATCTATTATTATTATATTACAAATTGCTTTTTCATATCATATACAGTTCAATAATTATTTTCTTAGTCTATATTATGTAAATTCATCTATAATTTTGCTGTATTGTAAGCTATTGTATATAAGGGTATAAGCCAGTATATATTGTAATCTACATAAATAAAGTAGTCAATCAATCAATCAATCTCTTTTCTTATGTTTTCTCTCACTGTCTCTTTTTTATTATTATTTTTCTTCGTTTATCTTGAAGAAATATCTTGTTTCTTGATATTATTTATTGATAGCATGGAGTAAGAAATGATACCTCTTATTATTTAAGGAGATCGCTGATATTCTTCGTTATTATTCTATTGTTTCTCATGGCTTCACTCTGAATGCTCCGCCCACTGTGGGCGTGGCTTGGCTCGGCCAATGGCAGACTGTAACCTTGATAGGCAAACCTACCAATCTACCAATCATATGGCTTCATTCTCTCTTCACTCGATGTCCAAGTTATCAGTCACCAAGTTACCTGTAACTCAGTCTCAGGATCTGAGATATCAATATAGTATTGACAAGCTATTATCAAATGTAGAGCAAAGGAAACTGAATTAATAGATTTCTCAATAAATAAGTGATAGTGTCATCGTTTTTTACTTTCCTTGCCCTATTACCATAGGTAAGGAAAGTATTGCTTTCCGAAAAAAATTGAGGTTCCCCAATTTCTAAATTTCCATATGTTTCAAGGTCCCCTGAGTCCAAAATGTGGTTTTTGGGTATTAGTCTGTATGTGTGTGTGTGTGTGTGTGTATGAGTGTATGTGCGTCTGTGTACACGATATCTCATCTCCCAATTAACGGAATGACTTGAAATTTGGAACTTATGGTCCTTTCACTATGAGGATCCGACACGAACAATTTCGATCAATGCAATTCAATATGGCGGCTTAAATGGCGAAAATGCTGTCCAAAACAGGGTTTTTCGTGATTTTCTCGGAAACGGCTCCAACGATTTTGATCAAATTCATACCTAAAATAGTCATCGATAAGCTCTATCAACTGCCACAAGTCCATATCTGTAAAAATTTCAGGAGCTCCGCCCCATCTATGCAAAGTTTGATTTCAGATTCCTAATTATCAGGCTCCAGATACATTTAAACAACAAATTTTGAGTGGAAAAGATTGAACATGAGAATCTCTACAATTAATGTCCAGTAACATTTTCACCTGAAATTGAAAATAAGCTTGAAATTCGAGAAAATGTGATTATTCAATTGCAAATTATTGTTGATTCTATTAAATCATTCACTATGAAGAGATAGCAGACCTCATGTGTGTCTCCAGCGTTATTGTCCTGTCACCAGCTGGATCAAATCTTTGAATAGTAGACTTTGATGTGCGGGAACACTAGCGTCAGGTGATCAATTTTCATAACGCAAGGAAAGTTGTGTGAGTGCGCAACACCAGATTTTTTTAGGTGCAACTTCAAACTGAAAATCTATATTTGGAATTCTTTATTTGGAATTCTATATTTGTTTTTATGTGATAAATTACAATTTGAAGCGATATTGGATATTTGTAATGGTGAAAATAGATTTGAAAATGTTTTTTTTTCTGTGAAAATTGAAAATTGAGTTTCAACCTTCTTTAACCTCAAAATTGTTCCAGCAATCAGATTTGTTACTTATGTGTAACGCTAGTTCGCCTCCATGGTGCACATTGGGTGAAGCTAAATGGACTAGCAAATGATGGCGGTCAGACAAACTTATTTTCTCCCGACCGAAAACTACACAACATCTCAAGGAATTGGAAATATACAGTGTATATGTAGACATTTGAGACTCATAAGCTTTATATAATGTGTTTGGTATCTTACATACGCTAAATAAATAAATAATAGTTAAGTCCACGTTATAATGACAGTAGAGAAAGATAGGCGTACAACGTTGCCGATCCTCATTGTCTTGTCAATGCCTTCTTGACGGTTGCTGATACAGGTTTATTGATGTTATATTAATTATTGTTTATTCTCGTTTAAAATAATAATTTATATTCTATTACACAATAAATTATATTTTTCAATAATTTAATAATGAATTTCCAAAATTAAGATGTAATATTTTGTTAATTAATATTAATTCTACATTGTTAAAAGATAATCTGACAACAGAGCAAAGCGAGAGAGAGATAGCGGTATTCGCTTTGTTGAATGATAGACAAGGATAGCAATACCATTGCAAATCAAACACTGCCATTATAACGTGGACCTCACTATAGCAGAGATTCACTCCTACTACAACCATTGCCTTCTCTATAGCATAAAGGAAGAAAATATTTAATAAGGAAGTAAATATTAACATACTTATTTAATCTGTGTCTATAGTGAGATAATTTAATATTTTTTGTCTCTTAGCACTTCTTGCGAATAGCTTGAAATGTTTTCTACAGTCTCAATGCTTCAAGATTTTCTCACTCACTGTTACTATTTATAAATATAATTTTTATCACCAATATCATGATCAATTCAACTACACCTCCATATAATATCAATATTATTGATATTATCTTGTTGATATTGTCTTGTACAATCCAGGGAGTAAACCAACATTGAATTATATTATGTGAATCAGTGAGCTCTCAGCTTATGCGCGACATTGTCTAGTCTGTTGTTGACAGAAAGGTCTCAGTGATTTATCTGAATCAATTTAGCAGACAACGATGAAGATTGATAGTCTACATGGAAACGGTTTTGTCGCACACAAGTGTCTTCTACTCAGGATAACATCAAGATCACATGAGTTCACGAGACTTGTGAATAATTGTGATCAAAATATCGAATTATTTTTTTAACTGAGTTGGTACTTTTCCACAGATGATGAAGGCCTACTACTATACGGAGTATATGGTATATAGTATAATAACTTATATTAGAGTATGGAAACGTAAAGTGTGCCATTGAGAAGAAAATAGGAAATTTTCAAATGATATGTGGAAATATCAGCAGGAATTTGGGTAAAAAGCTAGAACAGATACAATTATGAAATTTCATAAGTTAATGGCCGCTCCAGTCCTCCTCTATGGTAGTGAATCATAAGTTACTACGAAGCCACTTGAAAGTAGAGTGCAGGCAGCCGAGATGAGATTTCTCCGAAGAACCGAGAGATATGACAGAAGAGATCATTTTTCAGAAATGAAGATATTAGGGAAGAATTGAATATCTGTAGCATGAATGGAAGAGTTACGTAGAATCGGCATGAATGGAGGGAGCATGTTCAAAGAATGTCAGCTGAAAGAATACCATTTGAAGTCTATAATTATCAGTCAGTAGGCAAAAGAGATGTTGTAAGATGATGAGATTTTTTATGTTTATTTGAATAATTGGCTAGATGTGAGTCGGAACAGGTTAAAGCCTGATCCTTGTTTGTAAGAAGAAGAAGAAAAAGAAACGTGAAGTATTGTTGTTCTTGGAATCTGATACCCCGAAAAGTATCAATGTAATCATCCAGCTGATGAACTGGAACTCATACTATTGCTTTGCAAGCTGATGAACCGGAATTTATGGATGTATATGGCAAGGTATAGACTGGAGAGTTCTTGAACGATAATCAATTGACTTGCATCTAGATAATTCGTCAGAGTTTGAACAGATATCTTGAGAAACATTTCCTTCTCTTCAAAGCTCTATTGGGAGAATAGAATGTTAATGAAAATGGAGTATATTCTATAATCTGACTCAACTGGGCTCTCTGAGAATTATACAAGTAATTGAACAAATTACAATGGATGTCGGTGAGAGAATGATGTCAATCAGATTTTGGCACTGTTGATTTTTGTCCAACAGAAATGAAAAACTTCCATGAAGCTTTCATAAAATTGAAAAGAAATGTTATGATAATGAAATTCTATCCTTTAACCCATCGATTTATTCCAAACGATAATCTACTTTCGAATCACAAATGCTGTTTCGAGAAGGTGATGGAAGGATTATACGTATGAGAATACCACCCAACCTTGGAATCTATTATTTTTCAATAGATTGAGAAGTACCCATAACTCTGATGGCTTCCAATTCAATCCTTTGTGCTATGAAATAATTGACCGAAGCGAAGCTGAGGTCTTAGTTTCGACTAGATCGGCTTTTGTCTGTTGGTTTGTTTGTACCACGGTTACAGTCGCATTTATTGTCCGATTTGGATGAAATTTGGTATACAAGTTCTTTGAAACAAGGCGCAGAAACGTATGTGTAACGATTTTTGATAAGACCTCCGGTTTTAATATAATTGTGCCGCTCTAAAATGTGCTGTATTAAATGAATGGTATCGTTGGAATGCTCTCGATAGAGGACAAGAGTTGTCAGCTGTGAACCTTGAGAACGTCTGAGCCGCTCCAAATCATACTGTATTTATTAATTGAAGAAAACTTCTCACTTGATTGCACCATTATTTCTTCCCTTTTCAACACGATATTTTCCTGTTTCATAGATGAATAGTTTCTAGACCTACCGAACCATCCGGAGACATCACAGCTTAGTTAGTTAGCTCTTGTTTTCGTTTTAGTATGTGTATGAGATCGGAAACCGACTTGTAAGCATAAACATTCTGCATAGGCATAACAAGCCGCCATAACATTGAATCAACTTTTCATGAAAAACATCATTAGCACCTCCTGTCTTTGTCACCAACAAACCCATCTTATTTAGATTTTTTTTTCCGTCTCACTATCGTCTGTGAGACGATTCTTCGTCTCAATTGCCTACTGCATATATCATTTTTCTGTCTGTTGACCGATTTCTTATAATTAATTTATTGTTAGAAAAGTTGTAATATTGTAAATATGGGGACGATATGAAACTACCTCCTTGAGAGACATATTTATAAGTCCGGTGTCCCTGGAAACAATGTCTTTAGCACTTTCAATGGAGAAAATAATAGATGACATGGATAAATCTTCACAATATACTGTACTTTCTTAATGGCCCTTCTCATTAGTTTGAAAGTTGTATGCTATTCATGAGCGAGGTCTACTGTTCGCAGAACTACTAGTATGATTTATTTTTCTTGACCTTATTCTTCTCCTCCTCCTTCTTCTTCATCATATTCTCCCCTTGTTTTATTCTTCTCCTTCAGCAATCTACAAGCTCACCTTTTTCAGTTTGTGATGAATTCCTCTTCTTCTCCTTCGTCCTCTTCTTTTTATTCGTTTTCTCCTTTCCCTTCTCTACCTATCGTATTCTTCTTCTTCTTCTTCTTCTTCGTTTTCTTCTTTCCATTCTCTACCTATCGTATTCTTCTTCGTCATGTTCTTTTTCTTGAAAACTGTGGAAACATCAGTCTATTTTAAGGTCGCAAGATTTTCTCTCATAAAATATTAAGTTGTCGGGAGATGCATCACAAATTCGCTCGTTTCTGCTTCTGGTTTCTTCTTTCCACTCTTCTTCTTCTTCTTCTTCTTCTTCTTCTTCTACTTATTCTACTTATTCTTTTTCTTTTTCTTTTTTCCTCTTCTCCCAGCTCTTTCTGTTACCCTGCCAAGTGAATCACTGGGGAAGAATAAAATCGAGCTGAAACTGACTTTTTCTTAGCAGTGTTTTCCACAGCGTCGGCTGCCTCTTCTCCCTAACAAGCTCTTCGTTATTTGTTTGCTGCGAGGTTTCCTCTCAGCGAAGACATAAAAAATTTTGAGTGCAGTTTGGGACTGGGTTTGACAACTGGTAGTAGCTGACCATCAAAAGACAGTTGAAATTGTAGTGGTCGAAGTGTTTTCTTATCTTCTGTAGTTGTATTGAATGAAAAAGACTAAGAAATTGTCAAAAACCCACTGATTTATTGATAATTAGAAAGACCGGTTTCGGTTATTACACCATAACAGTTTATGATAGTCTGATAAACAGTTTATCAGAGATTGACAATGGGGTAATAACCGAAACCGGTCTTTCTAATTATCAATGAATCAGCGGTTTTTTGACAATTTCTTAGTCTTTTTCATTCAATATGAATAATTACCACAATATCAACTTCTCAACTACACAAAAAGTTCTGTAGTTGTCATGATTATTTATCTTCTTCGTGGATTTGTCTCCTATAGTATAGTATAAATTGGAAATGAGACAGTTTTGGGCATGAGCCTGTTGTGCCTTCCCCAATGTCAAGTATTTGCACACACTGTGATAAATAAATGAATGAATTCTAGTATACTTTGTCTACTCTATCATAGAATCAACAATAGATCATCTAGTTAGATTGTTTATTGACTCTATTATGAGAGTAGAGTGAATGGAGAAGACTAAGAAATTGATTTATTGATAATTGGAAAGACCGGTTTCGGTTATTACACCATTGTCAATCTCTGATAAACGTTTATCGATAAATGTCAATCTCTAATAAACTCTTTATAAACGTTTATCAGAGATTGACAATGGTGTAATAACCGAAACCGGTCTTTCCAATTATCAATGAATCAGTGGTTTTTTGACAATTTCTTAGTATTTTTCATTCACTCTACTCTCGTAATAGAGTCAATAAACAATCTAACTAGATGTCAATCTCTGATAAACGTTTATCGATAGTGACTATGACTCCACTAATCTTCGTCTGTCTAATCTAATGTTAGATATTAACTACGTGAAACATGGTTCTGTTTTAAAGTTTTTAATAAATTTTTAGTGACATTTGACAATATCTTTGTTTTCTTATCATACAGTTTACTTTTTTACTTCGTCTAATCCGACTACTCAACTTGACTACTTCGTCTCATCTACTCTTCACTCATCTACCGTCTAATCTTCTCTTATCTTTCCCTTGCACTGTTTTGAATAATCCTTTTCACGAATTGAATCTTCAGAACGAAATATTATGAAAAATTGAAATCTCCAGATCATTGAGGTGGTGTTCCAATGATCTCTTTAGTATACTCACTCTGTCTTTCATCAAGAAGAATGGAGCATCAAAGGAATATAACATTTCTTATCTGTTTTTACAGTATTATTGAAAGTTATATCCAATAATATAAGTTTCCAAAATGCTCTTCATTGTTTCCTTTTCAAAATATTCAAGGTTATCTGTCTCAAACTCTACTCGTATGACTCATGTAGATGAACAAGAGCAGAGGTACAAGACATGAAGTTGTACTTCCATACCTGGAATTATTACATTATTTCTATTTCAATATCATTCAATAATCAAGGCGTTCTTGCTTGTGGAGTTCATCGAACAGTTTAGCTATCTATACATCTCTACATCGTCAGAAAGGCTATGAAAATGAGTATCCTTAAATCCTCCATTTAATCTGCATAAGTCGAGATATCCTATACTATTGAACGGCAACTTCTGTTTTATGTTTATATGTTTAGATGTTTAGATGTTTATATGTTTATATGTTTAGATGTTTAGTGTTTAGATGTTTAGATGTTTAGATTTTAGATGTTTAGATGTTTAGATAATAGATGTTTAGATGTGTTAGATGTTTAGATGTTCAGATGTTTAGATGTTTAGATGTTTAGATATTTAGATGTTTAGATGTTTAGATGTTTAGATGTTTAGATGTTTATATGCTTGATTTCACCGGATCTCGAAAACGGCTCTAACGATTCTCACGGAATTCTGAACATAGTAAGGTTTATATAGAAATATTCGATTGAACTAGGTCTCAACCCTTGGGAAACTCTCTAAAGGACATTAAAAGGTAATTATTAATCATCCTTGGAAAAAGAGCTGATAATATTATTTGTCGTCTGTTGGTGATGGAAGTGAGTGAGCTAGTTCAGGTGTGTGGACTGGTCCCCGATTGAACTAGGTCTCAACCCTTGGAAAACCTCTCTAAAGGACATTAAAAGGATAATTATTAATCATCCTTGAAAAAGAGCTGATAATAATTATTTGTCGTCTGTTGGTGATGGAAGTGAGTGAGCGAGTTTATGTGTGGTGGACTGTGTCA
>NW_024094275.1:0-9827 GCF_014356525.2 Nilaparvata lugens
AATCAATCTGTCCATTTTAACAAGAGTATCGCTGACACTACATAAATTTCCAACGGGTTTCTAAGCTGCGTACATATATACGCACTTCCAACCCGCACCGAGCACGCTCCGCCTTCGTACCGCCCTCGTTCCTCCATCGTACTACGTCGCTCCGCCCGCGCACCCATCATGAACGTTACGGAGATTTAGATCTTCTCGCGTTCCTCGGTCGAACCACTGTTGCTCCCCGGTCGATCATCAATCGCTCTGCTGGAGTGACGTTCGGTTGCGGAGCAGAGCGAAAGTCTGTACGCACCTATAGGTAGCCTTCGCTCCATACCTGGCAGCGGACGTGCTTACACTTTACACTTGGCTCAAGATGTGATCAAATAAGGGAATAATGAAAAATATCGTTTGGGGTAAACTGTTCATAGCTTGCATATTAATACGCTTGGATAAGTGTTAAGGTGCGTACAGACTCTCGCTTGCTCCGCAACCGAACGTCACTCCAGCAGAGCGATTGATGATCGACGGCGAGCAACAGTATTCGACCCGGGAACGCGAGAGATCTACATCTTCCGTAACGTTCATGATGGGTGCGTGGGCGGTCCGACTGTGGTTCGTGGTGGTACGAAGGCGGTACGAGGGAGGAGCGTGCTCGGTGCGGTTGGAAGCACGAATATGTGTACGCAGCTTTACATCACTTGAAGACGCTACGGCGGTCTGAAAAGGCCTTGAAGTTCACGACGGTCTGAAATGGCCTTGAAGTTCACGACGGTCTGAAACGGCCTCACAGTTTGCATTGTGGGCTAATCATAACACATTATTTTTTGGCAAAACATTGATTTATTTATTTATTGACAGTCAAATTAGTGTAAATATTTTTTTTGGAACCCTCTGAATAAATTCTTTTCAAAATTGTTTATGATGATGTATGTACTGTCCAGAGCTGATCCACAATCAACCGCATTGAATCCCTTGCTTTTGAGTAGATATATAAGAGTGACTTTATTGCTGTCTCGGATGCATCCAGGCTTGATGCTGGCCTCAGTCCACGGATCAACTAGCCTCATCACCAGTGACATTACACCAATAACTGGATGCCTGCCAAACGTTTCAACAACTATTAATTACATCTTCTGACATTTCTAAAATATAATAATATAAATGAAATAATTGGCTTATGCAAGTAAGGGATAGGAAGAACACTAATGGCGCATCATCACGACGATTAACTTGAAATAAATACTTGTACGCCTGATTAACTTGAAATTTTGCATATAGATTCTTAATTTACCGAGGAACGTTATTTCAAATTAACCACTAAACGTTTCAAGGTTGTGATCACATTTGATACACGTATGTAGAAGTGCACGCTAAACCGTGCATGACCAAGCGCGCAGATGAGACAACAAAATCTAAAAACCGTGTATTTAAAGTTATTTCAAATTCTTCAATATTTTAGTAGGTCAGTCCTTTAATTAGACCCTTGCCGAGCACGGTTACCTGCTAGTTATTAATAAAAGATTACTTATTAAATAAAAATACTAAGAAATTGTCAAAAACCACAGATTTATTGATAGTTAGAAAGACCGGTTCGGTTATCACACCATTGACAATCTCTGATAAACAGAGTTTATCATGCAGATTTTATGTGCACTTGTACGAACGTGCATCAAATTCGATCTGAGAGCTATATGCATCATCTACGTTGAAGGCTAAATCGCGATCACTTGTCGATTCTGGTTGAATGGCCGGATTCCGGGTTTAAAACGATCAGCAGATTTATCTGCGTTTAACAGAGTTTATCAGAGATTGACAATGGTGAATAACCGAAACGGTCTCCTAACTATGAATAAATCTGTTGTTTTTTGACAATTTCGTAGTGTTTTTATTTAATATGAATAATTATCACAATATCAACTTCTCAACTAAACAAATAAAAAGATTTTTCTATGAGCACCACATGCACAGAGGAAATCAAATGATCTTAGGGTGGCCACTAACGAAAAGCACAAGGTGTTACTTGAAACTAAAAAATAAACAACAAAAAATTTCGTTTGTAGCCTTTTGCTGTGATCACACAACAATGCATGACGAAGTGTGTGTACAACATGTGTTTTAACACACTGTCCTGTAGTGGGGCCACTCTAAGGGTATGATCTTATAGAATACACGTACTTCAAGTGCATGCTGAACCGTGCATGACCAAGCGCGCAATGCTGAAACACAAAATCTGGAAAGAGCCTTAGTTGTTTCTATAGAAACACGTTGTGACTTGCATGTAGCTGCTCACACTGAACGCCACCAGCAATGCACGCGTTCAGTGTGAGTGCTCCTATTGCTCTTTCCAGATTTTGCTTCTCATTGCGCGCTTGGTTATGCACGTTTTAGCGTGCACTTGCATCCAATGCGTAATACCCCAAGGGCTATATGCATATCTACGTTAAACGCTAACCTCGATTACTTGTTGATTCTCGAGACATTAATCACGATTAGCAAAGCTAATCATGGCTTTTGTGCAACTGGCCTCTATGGTGTTGATATGGGGGAAACATACTAGAAATTAAAATTAATTCATCACAAACACAGTCACAAAAATAAAGCAAGAAATTAAAAGTAACAAATAGAAAATATGGTTTCGAGATGAGAGAAATAAGCTTATAAAACTGTATATGTGTAGAAATGAAAATTAGCAATACAAATCAACGGAATATGGTTTCAAGATGAGAAAAAATAGCTAGTAAAACTGTATATTGTGTAGAAATGAAAATTAGCAATACAAATCAAGGGAATATGGTTTCAAGATGAGAAAAAATAGCTAGTAAAACTGTATATTGTGTAGAAATGAAAATTAGCAATACAAATCAAGGGAATATGGTTTCAAGATGAGAAAAAATAGCTAGTAAAACTGTATATGTGTAGAAATGAAAATTAGCACCACGAATCTAGAAATAAGGTTTGAGATGATATTTGATATTATTTAATTCTTCTTACATTGCCAGGTCTGACAAGACCTATGGCAACACTTATAAAATTAAACAAACAAAAATAACACTTCTAAATTAATTAAATACATACATAGTGAAACATATTGGTGGAATTTATTCAATGATGAAACTAATGTAGGCTAATTAATGGGATGGGCAGAATTCCAGGGAAGTGGAAATATGAAAGGCACAAGTGGAGGATATTAAGGCTAGGTGAGGGGTAAGGATGTAGAAATAGAGGATTATGGATATAAAGGAACCCGGATTTTCGGTGGGGTTCTACCACTCTAGCACCTTGGGTTGTTGGGATGAGGGAAATTAGCTAGTTAAACTGAAACATACCTGAAAACAGACAAATTTCGAACATTGAGAGTTGCAAACAATCCCATTTCAATGCCAGAGATCACTTCTCCACGCCCAGCAACGCACTGTCCTTTAGCTATGTCACTGCCAATTTCCCTATAAAAACCAATTGAGAAATAATTTATTATAAAAGTGGGCAACTGAAATTTGAATGATTGATGAATTTGATACAAAGTTGAACTATAGTGAGTCTTACGTTAAATTGCAGTGGAGAAAGATAGGAGAACAGCGTTGCCGATTCCGGCCTTGCCACTGCCTTTTATAGAGGATAGCTGATACCAGTATATCTGTAAAATCTGACAAAGCATTTATTGGAACGGTTCACTTGTTACTCGTTCCGCTACTACGTAGACATCATGTCGTCATTTTGTCTGTCTGTGCTGACCAGTGACGTCACAGGCATGGTCTACGTTACTACTCTAGCAAGTTGGTTTTTCTATACTTTTATTCATACTTTTTCGTCGGATTATTTGCCGTTGCAATTTTAATATTTTTACTATTCGATTTTTTGGAATTTAATCTTGTCTTTAGGCATCTTACTTTCTAGATATTTGTTACTTTTTCACCATGCGGTTGCAAATGCTTTACCTACGTTTCTAACACATCCGGCATCCTCCTTTTTCTGACCAGCATTACCGTTTTCTGTGTCTTTTGCAATGGTTCCTAGTCGGGTGTGCATCCTGCGCCCGGTCTAAACTTTTCATCTGAATTCATCGGACCTACAAAACGTTTTTAAAGTGTGAATTATTCTACAAATTAATTCATTTATTCTATTCTTCAATTGTGATTAAATTATTCATGATTGCTTCGCATATTTGCTTTGATAAACTTTGCTAAGTTCATGACCTCGTTTGGGCGTTCATCGCTAGTCATTTGATCTACAGAACGTTTTTAAAGTATGAATTATTCTACAATTAATTATTTATTCTATTCTTCAAGTGTGATTCAATTATTCATCGATTTCTTCACTCATTACTCTGTTAAACCTTTGATAAACTTTGTCAAAATTGCAACTCGTGTGAGCGTTCATCGTATTTATTTGATCTACAGAACGTTTTTAAAGTGTGAATTCTTCTACAAATTATTCATTTATTCTATTCTTCAATTGTGATTCATTATTCATCGATTGCTTCGCATATTGCTCTGATAAACTTTGTCAAAAATTACAACCTCGTGTAGGCTCAATTGCCATTCTTCTACAATTGGCTTCACCTCGTGAAACTCAAGCTTCAAGTTCTCATCTCTACCGTTTGGAAATTAATCCAAAAATTCCACAACTTGAAGATCGGTTATTCGTTTAGAATTCTACTTGCTCCTGCCTACATTTCCACTGGGGATTCACCTGCTGTGGTAGGCGTTTCCATGCTTGTCATCGCATGGCCAATCACATCATCGCTTGCTGATGTCCTGTTCCTGTGGGTATTGCGGAGTCATTGCCTGTCTGCTGGCTGCATCTCCTCTTCAAAATTTTATTCAGGTTATGTAAATCGTTCTATTCAATTTTCATTTACGTATGTATCATAATTGATTTATTAAGTCTATCTTGACATTCAATTCACTGAGGCCACCGACGCCTACTTATTGATTATTAATGTCTATCTTGACAGTCACTGAGGCCACTGACGCCTACTTATTGATTTATTAATGTCTATCTTGACATTCAATTCACTGAGGCCACTGACGCCTACTAATTGTTTGATTAATGTCTATCTTGACATTCAATTCACTAAGCCACCGACGCCTATTAATTCATTGGATTTGACAGCTACCTGGGCTTTATAAGTGATTTTCTGAGGGCACTGCGCCTATATAATTGTATTCAATAGTAGCAACTATTCATTGGTTTGACAGCTACCTTGGCTTTACAAGGGATTTTCTGAGGCCACTGTCACCTATTAATCGTTCTAATTGATGTCTGTCTTGACATTCAATTCATTGAAGGCCCATGTCGCCTATATTTAACCTGACAATCTTCACATTGTATTATTAGCTACCCTTAGCTCTTAATGATATTTAAGGCCAGTGACGCCTATTAATTGTTTGGTTGAAGTCTATCTTGACATTCAAATCACTGAAGGCCTATGCGCATATTTTTTATGTATTTTCTTGTTGAACATTATTTACAGCTTATTGTCCATTTTTTAATCATTCATACTGAACCTTACAGCAATAACTTTCATTATAGCACTCAATTTATATTTATTTCAGGTATCATTAATACTACCTTTTCGATTATTGTCAGGCTTCAATGGTCATTAATGTCATTGACCTTATTTCATTTAAATTTTGTATTTCTCTAATGTTTTTTCACATGTTGTAATTTTCCCAAGATATTTAACTTAATCTACTTACAATTGTTTTTGTATGTGGCCATCTGCATTATGATTTTTATGATCCCAAGATATTGACACAATTGTTTTTGTATGTGGCCATCTGCCTATTATTATCTATTATTATTAAATCTTATCTTGTGATTCATTTAGTCTTTTATTGGCGTACTTACCACACTTCAGCTATCAGTATTTTTATGCACAGAATTCAAAGATTTATTTGTAGGTATTAATACCAACTATCATTCACAGTCCACTGCCCTGCCTTGGATTCTGTCATAAAAAATTGGTCCTCCGGCCCGTTCATTTTTTGATCTAGTGGTACCTAGGATAATTGTTAATTTTTATTACCCATTTCTTGGTCCATTGAACCTTAGGGTTCCAGTGACCGTGTGCCTAATAGTCTAGCTTGACGCCAATGATTAGGTCCCTCTCTAGAGTATATTTTATTCCATTGTACTTTGTATGTTTATATTGTTAATATTAAGATTCAACACTTGTTTCAAATTTTCAGTACTGGCTGCAACTCAAAGCACGCTGCGACGTGTATGCACCAGCTATCAACTATCTTGTACCTTGAGAGACTGAACCGCACTGAACTGGTCACAGACGCTATTGCGCATTGAGAAAAAACACACGGCAAACTACACCACCTTGCGAGCTCGCTACTTGACTCGCCGCACAGCAAGCTTGATACAACTTGCTCCAACGCACAGGCGTGCCTCTCTGCGTACTGGACAGCGCCCAAAGTTGCTTATTGGCGCAGCAATCGCATTGCTACAGTGCAGCACGTTTCATTCACTCAGGTTTTTCTGTTAGTTTTTAAGCATGTCCGATCATGAGGAATTCATTCCTGATTCCTGAGCCTTCTGCTCTCCAATGCAAGAGACAATTTACACCACAAATAGGATTGGTTCATAACAGCTATAGCGATTATGTTGTGGACACTGAAGCCACTTATTATCAATGTTGACTGTCAAAAACGAACAGGTTCACTTAGAATTAAGTATAATAGATTCAGAAACAGCTATGGAATGCAGAGTTGCAAACACAAGATATTTCAACTCATTTTGAAAAATACTTAATAAGTTTATCTCCATTACCTCTAAGGCAAACGCTGCATTAACTGCTTTTGAAAGCAGACAACGCAACAATGAGGCCACGCTGGTGCTTCCCAGCGGCCAACATCTCAAAACTCACATTTGTTTTGCAATTTTCAGTTGCCTCAGATTCCGCTTCCACGCTTCAATGGGGAGCTTTCAAAATGGCAAGCATTCTCAAGTGCTTTTACTAATATTATTGGTAATCAAGAGTAATATTAATGACTCATGGAAATTTTCTATCTTCGTCAATCACTCAGTGGTGAAGCTTGCTAGAGTGGACCATTGAAGCTGACGAAAATGTTTTCAGCTTGCATGGAACCTCTTAAGGGAGAGGTATGACAACAAGAGATTAATTGCTGCCAGGCACGTCACGGCAATTGAATCTCCGCCTACCAAAAGCGTAACTGTCCGCAATCATTAGGGCATTCATTGACTTTTGCAAGTCCACATTACCGCGCTCGAAGCGCTTCAACTTGGAGTCCAAATCAAGGACTTATTGTATATGCACAAAATGTTGTTGCAGTTGGATACTGCTACTGTTCGAGAATGGGAAAAGGTGTTGTATACACAACATTCCACCATTGATAAATTTTGGAATTTTTTGGAATCACAATGCAAAATCATGGAAGCTGTTGCTTCAAGCTCAGCTAACCATCATCAAGGAAATGTACAGCAAAGTACATCCAACTCGGTTGGTGCTCATAGCAAGCCGAAGTTCAATCAAAATCAATCGAATGTTCAAGCTAGGATGCAGGTTACTACCTCTTCTATGTCACCTTGTAGTTTTGTTGTAATTCTGTTGGTCATTTTCCAAATCGTTGTAATGATTATTGAAGTTGCAGGTTACTGATCGTGAATGCTGTCCGTGACAAAAGGTTATGTTACAATTGCCTCAAGCCTTTCGCACCCATCATGTTTGTTCGGACAAATCGTGTACACTTTGTGGCAAGAGTCACCACAATGTTCTTCAAAGGTCGTATCCTCAATCACGAGACACCAGCCTACTTCTAAGGATAGGTAACTTCAAAGTTATTCATTTCAATCTTTTGCTCCCTCCAAGGGTAAGAATGCTGTTTTGAATTCCGTCATGGTTCAGAATGCGGAAGAACACTAAGCAAGCTGGTCTCTGCAGAGAACAGCCTCGGAAGAACTCTCATGTCACAATGAGCTCCACTTCGTCTCTGTGTTTGCAACAGCAATCAACTGTCGCCTTGTTACCTACTGCCGAAGTTTTGGTTCAATCTTCTAGTGGGGAATTTATTAAAGCAACGCGCTTTAGATTCTTGCTCTGATTGTAATTTGATGTCAACTAGGTTGGCTGAAAAATTGTCACTTGTTACTTTGTATTCTGACACTTTGATTCATAGTGTAGGTGAGAATAAGACCAAATCATCTATTTCTCATTCGGTTTGCTTGTCTTATCTGATCGTTCGTGGTCGGTTGAAGAAAATTGTATTGTAGTTGATAGCATATCATCTAATGTTCCTAGTGTGAACATCGATCTTTCAAAAATTTCAATTCCCGTTGAACTTAAATTAGCGGATCCATTGTTGATCAATCAAACCTGTAGATTTGTTACTTGGTGCTGGCATATTCGCATTGATACGTCAGCCTGGTAAATTGTATCTAGCTCAAAACGCTCCCATTCTTCAGAAAACAGTCTAGGGGGTTATATTTGGTTCTTGTAAAGCTATTCGTCCTATTGCGCAGCACCTCGTTCGTGCCTCCCCGCTTCACCTGTGGCCGCTCCCCGTGGGGTCTGTCAATTTTTAACTTCAAATGATGTCTCTCATCAGTTGGAGGAATCAGTTCAGAAATCAGTTCAGGAAAACATTCTCAATCAGTTCAGGTATTAGCTACTACTTCGTCTCATAATGATGTTATTTCAGGTATAATCAATAGTTGCTCCACCTATCACAAAATTGTTCGTACAACACGTATGTTCTACGGTTCATTCATAATTGTAGGAAACAAAATTCAGTCGCTCCGCTCTTGGTCAATTAGCCTCGAAATTTAGAAGCTGAATTGTATCTTCAAATCTTCAAGAAGAGCTTTCTCTGCTGAACTTGAAGCATTGCGTCAAAATCAGGAGCTATTGCCTAATAGCTCTATTAAGCCTTGTCACCATTCATTCACTCAGATTCACTGCTCAGAGTTGGTGGACGTTTGCAAAATGCAAATGCTTCCTTGATTATAAACATCAAATATTGTTCCCCAGCAATCACAAATTCACTCGTGCATTGATTGTTGCTCACCATCGTCATCTAAGTCATGCTGGGTGCAGGCCACCTGGCCAGTGTAAGACAACAATTTTGGTTTCCCTCCACTCGTCGCACCATCAAAGTGTATGCGGCATTGCATTGTGTTTTCGCTTTCGGCTCTTCCTTTCTGAGCAAATCATAGGTAGTTTACCAGCGGCCCGCGTCAGGCTAATGTTCCCTTTTCACATTGTGGTTTGGATTACGCCGGCCTATTTCCATTCGTGTAGGCGGCCCCAAATCTGTACTTTTTCTCCACCACTCTTCAGAAAAAAGACCATTCCTCCACCACTCTTCAGAAAAAAGGCAATGGTTAAACGTTGTGAAAATTGAAGGTCGGTACGGTTGTCATCTTGAAGGATCCGGTTCCGCGCAGTCCACTGGAAGCTGGCGCGCATTACTGAAGTTCATCCCGGTAAGGACGACAGGTTCGAGTTTCACTGTTCTCACTCCCTCTGGCACTTTTAAGAGAGCTATTCGAGTTTAGCACCTCTTCCCATTGATGAGGATTCTAGTTAATCCCCTTGCTCTTACAGTTCATGTTGTATTTTCAGGTTTCATGTTTTTCCCCTGGTTCTCACATGGGGCCCATTTTCAATTTCCAATTGCCTTGCCAGATTTACCTATTTCTTACTTTTTCTTATTGTGCCATACCCCCGTATGACACAAGGGGCCCAGTTTATGTAAAATCTGACAAAGCATTTATTGGAACGGTTCCACTTGTTACTCGTTCCGCTACTACATAGACATCATGTCGTCATTTTGTCTGCTGTGCTGACCAGTGACGTCACAGTCATGGTCTAC
>NW_024094276.1:0-9134 GCF_014356525.2 Nilaparvata lugens
ATAAGTACGCTTTATCGCTCGGTCGCTAACTATTCCTTTAGCAAATTCTTTCATTTTAAAAGGTAATCACAATTTTCTCTCTTCTCATGAGGTCTATTTAAAAAATTCATCAAACAAAGCCCCCAGGATATTTTAAATAGGTAATTGGAGATGAGTCGAAACAATGACTATTTGAAAAATCCGATATTGTGATGAATACACTATTTCATCTCCTTACTTCTACGAAAACTCCACACTTAACACTAAAAACGATATATCGTGCACTTTTGGCTACGAGAAAATAAATAAATAATTGATTGTTCCTTCCATTGGATACAATCGAAATACAATAATTAATGAGGTCTCTTTGGATCCTTCATTAAAACAACTCCATAACTTCCATTCACGGGTGGCTTATGAGCAGACCCATAACTATAACAAATATATAAAATTTCACATATTATCCTCTTAGGATTCAGACAGTATTTGCAACAAATATAGATTTTCATCATTTTCCATGGTTATTACAAGTTTCGACTCTTTGTTCTGGCTTTTACATAAATTGGGTGAGAGTGTGATTTAACTTCGGTGACTTGACAATTGTCTATCGTTTGACTCGAGCAATTCCTTTTTTTACGCTTAGTACGTTGTGTACAACAGGGTTACACTTGAAATGGTTTTTTGATTTTTATCAATGCTGGTTACAAATATTATGCTTTCAAGATTATATTATCAATTTGAATTACAATTCATGATCTTTGATGCAACAATAATAAATTTCACATTTGAAGGTAAGAATTTCATTTTCTTTTTAGCTTTTTAGCAATACATTTATATGACATAGAACATGCGCATTTCGTGCAAATTAACATAAATATATATTTTTGGTTGCGTTTTTTACTTATAATTCCACATTAAATAATATGTTACAATAATTAATAACGATATTGCTTTGATTCCATTAACATTGACTCTATGGTTGAGTTCAAAGCCACTAATCGGTGAGTGAACGATGAGATCGGTGAGTGAACGTGGCTCTGAACGATGTACTGTTTTGTCGTTGAACGATGCATAGACTCACATGCAGCGCTAGATTATTTGGAATTGAAATCGGCCATTAAGGGGACAGCCTGGAAGATTATTACATACTAAAGATCTTGAAGATTTTTGTGATCTATAATATTACAAAAAATATATATTATATAATATCTCGTGCTAAAATACCTCAATGGAACCTTTAATTTCAAGTAAGAGCTAGCATTGGGAAGGCATAGGTATTGTGCGTATATACCTCTTCAAGGTCTTTGGTCTAACTGATAAGAAAAAAAATACGTCATATCCGGTTCGTTCACTGATCAGTTAATCGTACTTTTCCACCGATGGAAAAGAACGTAAATAGAGTAGCTGAACGTAAACATACATGGCTGAATATGAGGTTGTTTACAAATGATGGACTCCATTATAATGTATTTGGGAGCAGAGAAATGCATGATTACATAAATTCAATAACATTTATAATATTTTACAAAGCATTTAAAACTACTCCAATCACCTGATGGTTTTCCATTTTAATTGATTACAATGAAATAGGTTAAGTTCTAGTTTTGTTTACAAAATATGATCAACAAGGGAAACATCTGTCAGTCAGGACTCATGAGCAACCGTTCAGCCACAGAATACACACAAAATGGAAGGTATCAATCTAACCAAGATTTGAGTGCACCAAGACCACGACACATGACTGCATCATCTTGTTAGAAATTAAAACTACTGCTGTATTACAATGCTACACTTTCTTTCAAGATGGCGGATTATGGCGTCAAGATACTAGCCGACTTTCCAATCTGTGGTTCATCTGTGATCACTAATCTGTGATCAGGTTTTTTACTGAACGTAAAAAAAACCCGATGGAATTGATCAGTGGCTTTGAACTCAACCAATGATTTCGCACACATTGGTTGGTGTGACGAAGAAAATTATCGAACAGGCTTTGACTCTGAATAGATTTTTCTATCGATTCTGTATTTCAAGGTTAGATTTACACATTTTTTCAAATAAACTTTGTTTATTTTCTTTCCTCCTATTCACTACTAATTTCATGTTATTTCTAATTTATAATTATTTTCTGTGGATAATATAATTCTTGTTTCTGTTTTTCAGTTGTGCGGATGGTACTAGGCGATTGTTTCTGTGATGATTGTAGCATGAGGCAGACGGCTTGATCAGGTTGGTAAATTTTTAGAGTTGTTTTGTAGTTTTAATTTCTTGACTTAGAGTTGATAATAATTTCTTCATTTGATGTGAATTAATAATATTCCCTTATTAGCTGAGATGCGGCGAAGTTAGGTTATGTTGTTGATTAGGCAGCAGTAGAAAGATGCTAGTATGCAAAGATATGATTCACTGGGTAGGCCGTGATTATGAAAAGATTGATGATTCGTATAATCCACGAACGTAGTTTTGGTTAATTAAAATATTATTCTTTTCTCAAGCCCCCATCTAAATTTGATTCGGTGTCATTAAAGGTCCAATTCCGATTTGCAACTATCCGTTTTACTAAACTTTGCTTAAAACGGATGTGCCGACGAAGTAGGTAGATCTCTTCAGCCAATGTTGTCTTTCCTTGTTGACCGGTGACATGTAGTTTGATCTTTTTAAACCTCACATGCCGGTGATGTGTGTGGATTCTTGTTGATAATATTTTCCTTTTCTGCATGCTGGTGTACAGTCTGTTTGATTTCAACCGGACATGACTGCGGTGGTTGTAGGTTCTTCTGGATATCGTCTTCCTTTTTCCTTGCATGTCGGTAGGAATCGTGATGTAAGATTTTAGCCTAACATGACGGCGGTGTAGATGAATTCTATTAGATGATTTTCTTCTTTGACGTCTTGTTTGTTGTTTTGATTCATGGGTTTTCAGTTTGGTTGTGATTTTGATTTGTTATGAATTTTTGTTTTATTTCTATTGTCTGGCGAACTATCTTCATGAGTGCTGGGTTTATCTGTTGTAGATGCTGTCTTCGGTGGATGGACGGTGATGTGGGCGGTCGGCGGTCCGGGCTGCTCTTCAACGTGGTCGGCAACGTCCTTGGACTCCTGGTGTCCGGCGCGCGGTGGTACGGGCTGTCCCTCTACCTGATGGATGTGTCCTCGGCTTGGCGGGTGATGTCGTCTGGTTCCTCTCGGCGTTCGGCGGGGTGCGGCGCGACTTCAGTCCTGACATTCTCGGTAGGTTGGTCTCCCATACATGTGTCATGTTCGCTTGCTTGTTTGACTTTCACCTCCTTCATTGTATCCTTCTCCACATGTACATGTTCCTTTAGGCTGACTTTGATGTTAATTGTTTTTGTGTGCATATCTTGGGATATCCTATCTAATCGATTATTGGTTTCCAAAATTGATTTATCCAGACGCTCAGTTAAATCTTTGATGGTATTATCGGTATCATGGAATGCTTTGTCCATTCGCTGACTCAACTTCTCCAAACCCTGTTCATTTGTCTTCTTTGCTTCTTGAACTTCCTTCTTTAATTCTTCCTTTGCTTGTTTATTGTCTTCTTTTAATTCTTCCTTTGTTTGTTTACTGTCTTTCTTTATTTCTTGAATTTCCTTCTTTAATTCTTCCTTTGTTTGTTCATTCATCTTGGCTATTGCTTTCAGGAGGGTGTCCGTATCCAGTGCGGGAGCGGGCGTATATCTAACGGTCATCTGCTGGTTTTTCATCCGAGCAACGGTGCGAGAAATGGGAGTTCCTGTTTCTGGGGCGTCGTCGTCCGTATGCTCTCCGATGTTTCGTCCTCTGGCTCTTGGGCTGCCACGGATCTTCCACTAGGATGCAGCTCTCCTCCACCTGCGTCGAAGATAAATCATCCAGTACATTGGGATGGAAATCGCGGATGCGGTGGCGGATGCGGATGGCGGCGAACAATCGGGTGAGATGTCCTCGGTGTCCGACAGACTTGGATTGACCTGGTCGTTTCCTGCCATGGTTTGTGAGAGAATAATGCGACAACGTGTGGTGAATAAAAAACGTGAAAGTGTTGATGTGATATACAAAATAATTAATAAGAAATCCAATAGAAATTGTTATAGCTTCGTAGTGAGTGAAATACAGAAAAAGTGGTTTAGGAATGTGTTCAGTGATAAAATGAGTCAAGTTAGCAATATCGTTAACATAAAAATGACAAGAACATACAGGATACACAATGGACACTTATGCGGTAATACAGGTACGCCTCTTATAATTTATTATTACTATTATTATAAATATTTTATTCTTATAATTTCTTGCGCAATTCTATATATAGGGCTAGTATTCTTTGCAAAATTTTATATAAAAGCAGCAGTGTTCTGTTTGAATTATTCCGCAATATATCCGTGATTTAATTTTACTTCCCTCTTTATGCTTTAAAAATTTAAAAAATGTAAATAACTTCAATCCTCTTTTCCGTAAAATGTTATAAATTGTTTCAATATAGACCTAATACTCTTAATAGTATGACTTCTCTTATGGTATTTCTTAAACCTATGACTTATAGTATGACCAATTTTCGAATAACACAATAATAAAATTCTGAGTTCGATTTTTTCTCTAAAAATTCATCAATCGATAAATTTCTTTTCTGTTCAAAAATTGGGTATGGTACGACTTGTTATTTTATACAACAGTGAACAGTTAATACTAAATTCGAAGAAATTCACAACCATGAATTTTTCAAAAAATTTCCCGTTGTCAGCGCTATAGTATACTGAGCAACTAAATAATCCTCGTAGTCGATTATCCACCTCTTCAATGCCTATCACTGTTGGGCGCCAAATCATGTAGAGCGGTATTTTATTCGCCTCACATATGTAGGATGAATCTTGTACTGAATCAATGGTGTAGAGGCTATAAATTTTGCAATTGCCTGTGTGGACGCTGAGTGTACACCAGACTGATTGACTCACTACAAGATTCAATACAATTGTCGGAATCGCGGGAGGCCTAAACGCTCGCTCACCCTTGATTCTTCTAATGACAGATTGTATAATGATGAAATTTTTATAAGCAGTGTAGCGACCGCTAAACACTGAATACGGATACCTTAAAATTATTACCTGTGAAGAATGAGCATACAAAATCATACAGGTCGAGCAAAAATCCGATGTAGATAATTTACGGGACTGCGTCTCTAATAAGTTCTGAAGGATTAAAATACGGTATTTGGACCAAATATCGTTCAGAATATACTTCGAGAACAGAGTCTTGTCGGGTTTTAAGCTCTATTGTAGGAATTTATATGATCTCTGGCTGCATCTGCTGTACATTGATGTGTTCGCTCCTAAGTCGAGGTTGGTAACAGATAAAAGCTGATATATGAGCAGGTAAGGACAAAGAATAAATATCTCGATCTGACCCCACTCGCTACATCCACTTAGACCTGTTCCAATATCCAGCTTAATTCATTATTTCAATGATCGTATTCGATCGGTTCTTGATGATATAGAACGTATCAGACACAATAATTGACAGGCTTAAGAAATAATCGAACTCAGAAAACGAATTAACAAAACTGGAATATATTATAATAAAATATATGATCATACAGTGCAGATTCAGAATTTGATTTACAGATTGATAATAATTTAGCATTGACAAAAGGAGTTAAAAATGTTCTTGTGCTTGCATGATACCATGCGTGATTCGACAGAATTTTACAATTGATAAAATTTAACAGTTTTGAAAAAATAGTGAAAATGAATTATAAATATTTTTAAAATGCTCGGGGTCGTGGTTCTGGCAGCGGAGGATAGCTAATCAACTACAAATTCTTAGAAATTCTATATGGATAAATTCTAGGCTCTTAAATGCTAAAGCGCTTGTCGGCGTGGCCAATAATTTAACGAAGAAAATTTTATGTTTTCTGCACTGAAATATTTTCGAAGCGTAGATTGGGGCCCCTTTTAACTTATAACTCACGTGAATTCCTTGGCGGTCGTGGTTTTCTTCTTTAGATCAAAATCGTTTGATCGGCAGCGGATCCAGGCTTCGGTTTCAGCACGTGGGAATTTTAATTTAATATTTCCTTCACCAATTAATTAAGGGATAATTTACTTTAACTTTTAAATTCATCGATTGATGAAAATAAATTTACAAATAACAAATAGATTGGCCTAAAATATCGGCTCACAAATAGAACATATAAAATCGAACAAGAAATTTTTACGAATAGGTCTTGGTAACTATAAAGAGATCTGAACGGTGAGGATTTCAAAAGGGAAGTGCTGTCTTTTCTCTAAGCTTCTTGGCTAGACCTTTCTTCTGAGAATCTCGATGTAATAAATTTGCATAAAAATTTGCCATTGGTAGAACGATTGTGACGTAGACGTGACGTCAGTGGCAGGCAGTAGAATATAATTCCTTTAATTACAATAATAATTCAATTTATGTAATTCTTAAAACTGCTTAATCTTCTAGACATAGTTCCTCTCATACAATGTACATGTGCTAGCGTATATGATAAGGCAGGTTTGTTGTCTGATAGTAGATTAACATGTGTGCTTTCAAACGATCACCTTTTTGGTGCTATTTCTATGCACTATGATTGGCTTAGGCTTGCCAAAGAGATTTAATTACCATGTGGTTCAGTTGAATGAATCATTAATAAATTAATATTCTTATACAATTTTATTATGTTTGAGACTGTTATAATTAATTTCTGCCGTTTTATCAATAATATACTGTTCATGCTATGACCTAGTTAGTTACAATAAGACCTGACATATAATATAATTTCTTAAATAATAAATAATTTCAACGATAATACATACATTTTATTTTTTATTCGAAATTCTTGGTCCTTATTGATAGTTTTATAATTTTTAGAAAGGGTATTATATCTTGCGTGAAGCCAGCATGACATTTGACAATACTTTGAATCAGTCAGCTGCGTTCGAACTGTTTTAAAAACATCTGATCGATAGTAAACAAAGTGTAACCTCAAATTCAATGAGCAGTTCGTAAATAATTCGTGCTTTATTTGCAGAATAATTATAATTTTATTGAATAATTTTCTAGAAAATATTCGGTACAGAACGGTACTCTTATCTAATATACAGTTACTGATAAGTAAGTGTTATCGCTCGGTCGCTAACTATTCCTTTAGCAAATTCTTTCATTTTAAAAGGTAATCACAATTTTCTCTCTTCTCATGAGGTCTATTTAAAAAATTCATCACAGTAACAAGGCGAACAGTTGATTGCTGTTGCAAACACAGAGACGAAGTGGAGTCATTGACATGAGAGTTCTTCTGAGGCTGGTTCTGCATGAGAAACAGCTTGCTTAGTTGTTTCCACATTCTGAACCATGACAGAATTCAAAACAGCATTCTTACCCTTGGAGGGAGCAAAAGGATTGAGAATGAATAACATTTGAAATTACCTTATCCTTAGAAGTAGGCTGAGTGTCTCGTGATTGAGGATACGACCTATGAAGAACAGTGTGGTGACTCTTGCCACAAAGTGTACACGATTTGTCCGAACAAACATGATTGGGTGCGAAAGGCTTGAGGCAATTATAACATAACCTTTTGTCATGGACAGCATTCCAACGATCAGCAACCTGCAACTTCAATAATTCATTACAACGATTTGGAAAATGACCAACAAAATTACAAAAACTACAAGGTGACATAGAAGAGGTAGTAACCTGCATCCTAGCTTGAACATTCGATTGATTTTGATTGAACTTCGGCTTGCTATGAGCACCAACCGAGTTGGATGTACTTTGCTGTACATTTCCTTGATGATGGTTAGCTGAGCTTGAAGCAACAGCTCCATGATTTCGCACTGTGATTCCAAAAATTTCCAAAATTTATCAATGGTGGGAATGTTGTGTATACCAACACTCTTTTCCCATTCTCGAACAGTAGCAGTATCCAACTGCAACAACATTTTGTACATGTACAATAAGTCCTTGATTTGGACTCCAAGTTGAAGCGCTTCTAGCGCGGTAATGTGGGACTTGCAAAAGTCAATGAATGCCCGTAATGATTGCGGACAGTTACGTTTTATGGTAGGAGGAGATTCAATTGCCGTGACGTGCCTGGCAGCAATTAATCTCTTATTGTCATACCTCTCCCTTAAGAAGTTCCAGCAAGCTGAAAACCATTTTCGTCAGCTTCAATGTGTTCCACTCTAGCAAGAGCTTCACCACTGAGTGATTGACGAAGATAGAAAAATTTCAATGAGTCATTAATATTATCTTGATTACCAATAATATTGGTAAAAGCACTTGAGAATGCTTGCCATTTGAAAGCTCCCCATTGAAGCGTGGAAGCAGAATCTGAGGCAACTGAAAATTTGCCAAATGTGAGTTTTGAGATGTTGGCCGCTGGAAGCACCAGCAGTGGCCTCATTGTTGCGTTGTCTGCTTTCAAAAGCAGTTAATGCAGCGTTTGTCTTAGAGGTAATGGAGATAAACTTATTAAGTATTTCAAAATGATTGAAGTGTCTTGTGCTTGCAACTCTGAATTTCATAACTGTTCATGGATTTATCATACTTATTCTAAGTGAACCTAGTTCGTTTTTGACAGTCAACAATTGATAATAAGTGGCTTCAGTGTCCACAACATAATCGCTATAGCTGGTTATGAACCAATCTATTTCGTGGTGTAAATTGTCTCTTGCATTGAAAGAGCAGAAGGCTCAGGAAGTGAATCTTCCTCATGATTGGACATGCTTAAAAATTAACAGAAAAACCTGAGTGAATGAAACGTACTGCACTGTAGCAATGCGATTGCTGCGCCATAACAACTTTGGGCGCTGGTCCAGTACGCAGAGAGGCACGCCTGTGCGTTTGAGGCAAGTTGTATCAAGCTTGCTGTGCGGCGAGTCAAGTAGCGAGCTCGCAAGGTGGTGTAGTTTGCCATGTGTTGCTTTCTCAATGCGCAATAGCCGTCTGTGACCAGTTCAGTGCGGTTCAGTCTCTCAGGGTACAAGATAGTTGATAGCTGATGCATACATGTCGCAGCGTGCTTTGAGTTGCGCCAGTACTGAAATTTGAAACAAGTGTGTGAATGCTTAATATTAAACAATATAACATACAAAGGCAATGGAATAAAATATACTCTAGAGTGGGACCTAATCATTGGCGTCAAGCTAGACTATTAGGCACTA
>NW_024094277.1:0-9659 GCF_014356525.2 Nilaparvata lugens
AAGACCTATACAAATATTAACTCCCCTATCTCATTGGAAAGTGGAAAATGTGAAAAAATTATTCACCCCATTGAAGAGAGTACATATTTATTGTATAGTATTCATATTGCTTTTATTAGTTACTGAAGAATGAAAGAATAATTTACAATCTTTGAATTTAGCTTAGCTTTATTCATCCTAAAATGGAAGGAATATGAATTATGTGTGTTCATCGTACATCGCATATTTCCTGGACCATATATCGACAATCTACAGCTATGGAACATAAATATTTCTATTTGAAACACTGATATAACCTTTTTTTTTATTGAAAACTTTAATGATAGATATTACTACCATGATGAGAAAAATAATATGTTTTCGGATAATGAATGCTGGATGACTACGCATATAGGAAGTTCCGCATTGAGATGTAATGAACATGTTGATTGTCAGATAAATTTCATGATTCACCAAATAAAGTCAAGTGCGACATGAGATACATTGGCGGTACGAAGTTCGCTGGGTAAGCTAGTGTGTAAATTAAGCTTTATTATTAATAGACAACGCTGAAAAAGACAGGCTCAATCACCGGAATACTATAATCTATGAGGGACCATAAGCCATTAATTTTGAGTAGTTCCATTACTTCCATTATGGACACTGGATAGATTATGGACAATCAATACGTATGAAATTTATTGGCTACCATACAGAATAAAAACATTTTGATTGCAGTGACCCCGACTACTGTATTATGAATAACCATTCAGTTCAAATATAAGGAATTACTCGCATCTCTCATCAACTCGTAATTTTATTCACGAAATATTAACACAAATATATATATTAAGTTATATTTAATCAACTCACGGCTAGTACTCAAGTTTGTCTTTTATGGCCGTGCTACAAATAATGTAGGTATGTTTGACATTTTGTTTCTGTAATCTTGTTGTCTATTAAGAAAGTTTTTAATGTGATTTTGATGGCAATAAAATTTGAATTTGAAAAAAGAATTATCAACAAACTTCTAACCAAAGAAACCTTTGTGCTCTGTACTAATGGGAGTGTATGAGACTCCAATACAGCTGATAGAAGGCGCAAACCGAACTGGCCCAGCATACACACGATGGAACAAACACGTGGTAAGCTCGCGCTCCCAATCAACGCAAAATCAATTCGACCAGCTAATTGATGAAATTGTTTTAAGCTTTTCCAATGATTCCAACATATTTAGAATAATCATGTGTCGATTATCTCAGTTCCATATGGGAGTTCACCTTACCATAAGCTTACTTATAGGATCCTTTTTCATCCTTTGAAATCCTTAGAGGCAAATATCTCAAAATCCGTTCTTAGTGCGCTTCTAGCATGTTTGAAGAATATATTTGTGCAAAGTTTTAAGTCTGTAGCCAATTATTTGAGCAGTAGTCTGATTTTACATCAATTTTCGAAAAGTGCCCTCTCCTGAACCCCCCTGTGCTCCTGATTGGAATTTTTTTCTGCATAGATCTGATTTTTTTCGTACCTGTACGAAAAAGTTCCTCATGACTTTGCTGTGCAATGAACGGTTAAGAAGTGAAAATTTTTGGGGGGCCCAGCTTCCTCAGGGGGGGGGGCAATTTCTGAAATCCTTTTGTAGTGGATGTTTTGAGGCTACAATCAACAATTGTGCGAAATTTAAAGTTTTGAGGCTTAGTAGTTTGGGCTATGGTGTGATTTCAGTTTGTCAGGGATTAGCCTTTTAGATTTAGGTAGAAGAGAAGAAGAAGGAGAAGAGGAGTAAGAAGAAGAAGAAGAAGAAAGAGAAGAAGATATGTCACACTTAAGAAATGTTTGTGTGAACAGTGTTATTGATTCATCACTGAAAGAATCCAGCCCGACACTTCTAACCTAGGGAAAGGGGTCTAATCACTAAAATCACTGACGCTCATTTGGTGGATAAATTACCAATATATTAAAAAAAAAATTATTATGAACAGGCAATACATGATTTTCAACAGTCGTTGACCACTACTTAATAATTTTCCAAACCTGAAAATGACAATCTCAAAAAGAAGAATCTAGGGGATCCAAGGATACCCAGTACGTAACTGAAATCCCCAAAAGATCAACATAGATCTTGAATACAAGGAAAATAATCCAAAACAGATTATAAGCAAGTCCACCCAAGTATTACTCAATATCCAATAAAAGAATTAATGCATGTTCAAAATAAAAGATAAAAGAAATTACTATTCAAGGATACTTGGATTACCTAAGATCCCAAATACAAAATCAGTGAATCTCTGATTAGGTTGCAGTCCAATTCGTTCATCTAACATCCCCCAGTAGTGTTGCGGTCAAGTGTTCCTCAAATACACTGCTCGATCATTTCCGACTCAACACGGACAGTGAAAGGAATACAATAATTCATTATCGAGAACAAACATTATATTCCCAACCTGA
Source organism: Nilaparvata lugens (assembly GCF_014356525.2). Lineage (NCBI taxonomy): Eukaryota > Metazoa > Arthropoda > Insecta > Hemiptera > Delphacidae > Nilaparvata > Nilaparvata lugens. Next base: position 2,428 of record NW_024094277.1, read on the forward strand.
CAAGGATAAACGAATAACTTCCCCCACTATTCGCTGATGTTCCTTTGGTAGAAATTGGAGATGTATTACCTCGATTCGGCAAACTTTCCAATTGGGAGTAACAACTCTGGTAGTTCAACAGCATTCGGCAAAATTAGATGGTTATGCCATTGTACAGCCGTGGTCCAACAGATCGTCTGTGACGTCAGAATCAGAATGTTGCCCAGCTCGTGGAGTGTCGGACAGTACGCCGAGATCGTGAATCCCCATGTCGTGGACCACTTAAAATAATAAACAATCTACATAGTTTCTACTCTCTAACAATAGGAATCAAAAACAAATATTTCAATTGGAATAATTTTAAGGAGTTCAAAAAAGAGTTTCTAATTATGCACAATCTATGCTTTGCGCACCTAACCTACTGTATAACAATCATTTCGGTTATTTCTATCTTAAGCATGGAGCTACATGCTATGTATTGGCCACTCTTGAATTATAATCAACTAGTACTACGGCAAATAATAGTGGAATATCAAAATTATATTTCTTTATCAACATAACTATAGGAATAATTGTCATCTGAATTTATGGAGATTAGCTCTCCCCACTTTGAACAGAAGTAATTATCGATGTTTAATGAAATAACGTTTACAGAAAACAAAGTAATATTCTGCATCCTGACTTCCTATTCTAGTAGTAAAATTTGTTATTCTCGTCCAGAGAATCCATTGGATCACTTAATTAAACGATCTAACCTGTTGTACATTGAAGATGCAACCTTATATTGGTCTTATTACTACTTGTTTTGAGTCTATGGAAATCAATGTCCCATTTTGGTATAATTATTACAAATAATAATTAAATACTTATCTAGTACATACCTTTGCGGATTTAATAAACAAGTAACAGAAGCATTTGTTAGCTTGGCTTGTTCATAGTCAAACGTTTGCAAAGAAGTGCATTTACTCAAATGAGACATAATTAATAGCTAGGTGAACGAGATAATTTGGTAAATGAGTTAGGCATGTTAAAATGCCAAATTTAAATGTTAAAAGAAAGAAAAACTGTTCTTTAACAACACAAAATAGCTACATTGGTTAGAATTCAAAAACCCAAGCCAAACAAACCAGCCATTCTCTCTCCCAAAACAAGGAGCTGAGCTTCCTAGACTGCCTGGAAGGTAGACAGCCAGGCCCTCTACAACTTTGTAAACCAAACTTTATGGATTAAAGCAGTAAAAGGGAACTTATTTACCAATAAATGATGGGCAATAAAACAGATGAAACAAGGATTTGATAGGTTTTATTTAGTTGAGCGAAACCTCAACTACCAATCAATGCAGTCGGCATGGCAGACTGGCAACAAATTTAAAGAAAATTTCCCAAAATGAGTTAAAAGGGAAAAAACCAGATGGCTTCAGCGGAACTTTAAATAATCAACTACCTTGTAATGGGACCATTACAGATAGATTATTATGTTGCTTTGGCCTGATCTGAATAAATGTCCTGTAACAACTAAAGGTGCGTCCGCACATGCTGAACCGAACCTCGTACCGCGCAGCAAACAGTGAATTCCTCCGAACATCTTGCCTTTCAACGAACATGAGCATATGTTTCATAATGTTAAAAATCAGCTATTAATCATTCGCCGTACCGCACTCCAAACCATTCGCCGTGACGCTTGCCTCTGTTCAAACTGCTCGCCTCACCTCACTCCGAACGCTGAACTTTTCAGCCAATCAGAGCCCTCGATTACAATTCGCCGTGCAGCTCGCTCCACAATATTTTGGCTATCCATCACAAGTGGAAAACATGCGAACATGAATACAGAAGTATGGGCAATTTTTTATTTGATTAATTCATGTTTTGAAGAATTCATTGTTACGAATGATAAATTGATAGGAGCTTATAAATATTTTCTAATTCAAATGAAATAACTTCTGAAAAAAAAAATGATTGGATAAATACCAATATTGAACTATTTTTGACCAAGAACTCAGTACATCGACAATTCATTCAACTAATTCTGTATTGATAAAATTATAATCATTTTCTCTATTGATAATCAATTTCATCAACTAATCATCAACTATCTGAAAAGTACTTCAATTTCCATGAATTTTTTAATAGAATTATATAAATCTAAAGTGTAGGTCATATCTAAATTCACAAAGAGTTCGATTCTTGTTGGCAAGATAGATGTTATTCAATGCAGAAATCATTGTTATTTTACTAAAAGATAGGATAAAATGAATAGTTCTCTTTCAGGGGGAGTTTTGACAACCCACAAAACTCATTTTTCATTTGAAGAAATATATCAAAAAGGTGCATAGGACCTTACTTTTTTGTTCAGTTTGCCAAATACCCCTCATTTCAATACTAAAATTTCGATGACTGTACAGTGAGTCAATCATTCTATTAGGCTTGAATACTTTTGAAATTTTAATTAATATAAATGGTAGAGGATAATTATCATGTAGATATCAACACCTTTATTTAAAGACATATTAACTGCATGCGTTTTCATATTGCCGATACAGCATTGATAAAACTGTAGACGTTTATTTAGCAGTCTCAAAAAACTGTTCTAGCTGAAAATTAATAATAAATGCCACGTGTAGGCTTATACATTGCATCAGGAAAACGAAGTTCAACAACTATGGTTTTCCTAACAATGTTTTTGAGAATTTCTTTGATGCAGCTGTTTCACATTCACTTATAAATTATACAGAGTTTGTGAAAATAAAGATATTTATTGATTACCATAACAATACTTTTATTATGTTATGATAATGATTAATTATTAAAACAATACTTTTATTATCAATAATAATTATAATAATTAATATAATAATAATAATATAATAATAATCTAATAATATTATAAACATATCTATCAATTATCAGAACAATATTGTTGAGGTTGAGTGGAATCAGGTAAAAAGCAATATAGAGCAGATGTTCTTTTTTGAATTTCTATCATATTATTTTGTTATTTCCAATGATTACAACATATTTAGAATATCACATGTCAATGAATAAATTATCTCATTTCCATATGGCACTCACCTTACCATGTTCATAACCTTACTTAATAGATCCTTTTTCATCCTTTGAAACCTTACAGGCAAAATATCTCAAAATCCGTTCTTAGTGCGCATCGAGCATGTTTGAAGAATATTTGTGCAAAGTTTCAAGTCTGTAGGACAATTAGTTGAACTGTAGTATGATTTTACATCAACATTTTCGAAAAATGCACTCTCCTAGACCCCCCTGTGCTCCTGATCGAAATTTTCTGCATAGATCTAATTTTTTTTGTAGCTGAACAAAAAGTTCCTCATGACTTTGCTGTGCAATGAGCGGTTAAAAAGTACAAAAAACTTGATAATCCAATTGAAAATTAATAATCGATAATTTATTCAAATTAAAATTGAATTAATCCATTCAATTTGAAAATTTGAGTAAATCTTAAGGGACATGTCCAGGAAGGCTGTTCAAAAAGTGTAGTACTAGGTAAATTTAATGATGAGATGGTGAATGGAGTGAAAAAGCATGCTGGCTCACAAACATCAGTCTTCATAGCTCTACTCTCTCTCAATCGATGCGCTCTCTCACACATCAGTCTTCTCTTTCAAGAGAAAGAAGTTCATTTCTCCAGTAGCACCACTATCACAATTGACATGCGCACTCACTCTCACCCAGTCTTCTCTTCCTAGAAAAGTCCATTATTATTATTATCCACTGCATGTCTACTCATTCTGCGGCTGTTCTAACATGACTGATCTGCTTTTGAGTAGCCTGGCTATAGATTTTATTCTATTGCTTCAACAGTGTTATCAAAGAACACTTCATTTGACTAATTCTTCTAAATCAACATACAAGTTCATTAATTTATGAGTGCACTATCTATATCTATAAAAGCGAAATGGCACTCACTCACTGACTGACTTACTCCTCACTCACTCACTCTCACTCGCAGAACTAAAAATCTACCAGACCAAAAACGTTCAAATTTGGTAGTATGTTCAGTTGGCCCTTTAGAGGCGCACTAAAAAATCTTTTGGCGATATTTTAACTCTAAGGGTGTTTTTTAGGGTTTAAAGTCGACTTTTAGCATGTCTATTCTTCTTATTCCAATATCTTAAAATTATAATTGAAATGTTCCATCCATATGTGAATATAGAACTATAATCTAGAGAGAGTACCTCTTCGAAACAGTTCTGTGGGTAGATGACACAAGCTGATAAGTCATGATTTGTAAACTTTTCAGGAGAGCAATTTGAAAGTTGGCATAGCTGCAAAATTATCCATCATATTTTTTCTTACCATTTTACACGAATATAATCAGCTGATCATTTACTATTTGAATATAAAATATCAAGGAATAAAACATTTATTTAAATTAACTATTGAGGATTTTTGCTAGTGATGTCAGAGATATCATGTTTTGCCATCTGCCAAGTTTTCAAATCACGATGTAACTTTAAGAAATATCTAAAAATCGATTATTTAAAAATTTGAATATATTTTTCAACTATAATTGATATTATTTACAAGTGATCAAGTTAAACAAACTTGAACTGTTTGCAAAGTTGTATGGGTTATGTAGTTCTCAATAGAGGTTATTGATTTTCAGATTTTATAATAGTCTATCAGTACATACCTTATCAAATTTGCCATCTATTGATATTGGATTATAATACAAACCGGTAGAAGAGTGTGAGATGGGTTTGGAAGAAAATGCTCTATCAGGCTTGAGCAAGGCTTATCTCAGCTATTTAAAGAGATACAACATATCTAGTTACTACAGGTAACCCTGCTTCGCAAGGGTCTTTCTTAAACTTGACGTAATGAAATCGAAGAATTCAAAATAGGCCTATGTACAGTGAGTCAGTCATTCTATCAGGGCTCGAATAATTTTGAAATTTTAATTAATAAAACTGGAAGAATATAATTTATTTATCTAAATAACTACAGCTTCATTGAAAGACCTGCATGCGTTTTCATATTGCCGATACAGCATTGATGAAACTGTAGACGTTTATTTAGCATTTGTCTCAAAATTGTTCTAGCTGAGAATTAATAATCCATGCCACGTGTAGGCTAAACATTGCTCAGGAAAACGAAGTTTCAAAACTATGTTTTTCAGGTAGCAAGCAATATAGAAAACAGATGTACCTTTTTTAATTTCGACCATATGATTTGGTGATTTTTTTAATGAAATCGAATGTACCATTAATGAAATTTAAACATTAATTCTGAAAAATCTAAAAGGAGGAAAATTAAAATTTGGGCTTCCAGGTGCCGAGATTGATATTTTTAGAATCTATGTGCAAAATTTGGAAATCTAAATCATTCCCGTTTTTCCGGTATGCAATCCACAAGTTGACATGTTTGTGATGCGAACAAATATTACCACTATTACCACTTCAAAGAAAGTAAATGTAAATGAAAAAAAGTGAACAGAGAATGGATTATCTGGAAATCTTGCAGTATACTAAAGTATTTTTTTTTTGCAGAAATTGTCGTTTAAGCATGAACTATTATTCATTCATATTATCCAATAACTATTTTTCTTGAGAATTTAGGAATGATTGGTTGTTTTCTAATTACAGTATAAGAAAAAAACATGTAAAACTTGATCTCTCCAAAACTAAATTTTTCCCGGGTAGTATCATGTAAAGTTCTTGGGTGAATTTGAATTGCCATGTATGGCCAACATGGATAATAAAGAATATTCGATGAGAGAAGAATGAACCATTTCTCAAAAAGCTGTACAAATCGAATATAGTAACAGATTTCAGTGATATTTGAAATGAAATGGAATATAATAATATGATGTCAACTACTGTATAAGCATAATAGAATAATAGAGCATATTATATGAATTAGTATATAACATAAAACACAATAGCGCAGACAAGAAGACGGGCAATATCTCATTGAACAAAAACATCAATATTGTTTCGACAACCGAAAAACCAGTTTTCCGGTTCTCCGGTGTGAGTGTGTGTACTCACAATCATAGCAGTTGGGACGGTGTTAGTGAGTTCGACCACACTTTTTCGAAAGGCTAGTAGGGAATTGAAGCTTTCTCGATTGAGAGTTCTTTGCAGGTACATCGTTCTTGCGTGTTTCGGACGCTATTTTCAACCGATAATCGTGAAAATGGTACCAAATTGTTCAGAAAGATTTGACATCTGGCGCCATACCGCCAAATTTTGATATCACTTATCATTTTTTTCTTTGAACGTCAAACTTGACCAATTTTCTCCAAGTTCATCGAATTTTAAAGTCATTTTATAGTTTGAAAATTGGAATTTGGCGTACGGCCACTTTTTATTCCAAACTCATTTTATTCCAAATCTTTCTGAACAATTTGGTACCATTTTCATGATTATTGGTTGGAAAATAGCGTCCGAAACACGCTAGAATGAAGTGCCTGTTTCAGCCCTTTTTCCGAATTATAACATTGCTCTTAATTTCTAAATAATTTTTCAACCATCAGTTTATGAATGAAAAAATATTATTTGGAATAATTAATAATATTAAAATGTATAGTTCAATGAGTTCTCATTTTTATTTATTTGAAAATCATAAAAAATATAAATAGAACAATTCGCATTCAAAATACAATGTCAATACATTGCAATGTCAACAGTTGATGGGATGGCTGCAAGTTATTACGCAAAGTATTAAGAGTACGCAAAGTAATACTTTGCACACTAGAGAGGAAAAGTGATTCTTTGCATTCTGTAATCAGTGGCAGGAATGGTTGGTTACTTTCCAAGGTAACTGTAGGAAAACTACTTTGTTTACTTCTATGAATTCATAAAAACATACGAACATGTTTTCATAACAATTTAAAAAGAGAATATGATATGGAAGGATGGTATAGTATTGCGGTTAGACTATTGACTAGAAGCTATACACATTTTTCCCAATAAAACTTCATTTTTTATGTATAATTAATAATTGAAGATATTTTCTGAGAAATTGGCTTGGCGTTGTAATTCTAAACAGTCCAGTATTGTATACATAGGAATTCTATTTCAGTCATTTCTGAGTATGAATAGGAAGTCATGAAAATCATAAGTTCAAATTTCTGTAATTTGTATTGGGTTTATAAGTTTTTCAAGTGGATTTGTATAAGTTTTTCAGGAATTTGTGATACTGTAATTCAATTAGTTTCTAATTTTGAATTCATTTTTTGAATTTATGATTTTTTGATTTTATTGAACTTATATCTCACCA